>NC_091308.1:50748791-50828791 GCF_038502225.1 Cherax quadricarinatus | reverse complement strand
TTCTCGAATTCAATCCAGCCAAATGCAAAGTCATGAAGATTGGGGAGGGGCAAAGAAGACCGCAGACAGAGTATAGGCTAGGTGGACAAAGACTACAGACCTCACTCAGGGAGAAAGACCTTGGAGTGACCATAACACCGAGCACATCACCGGAGGCACACATCAACCAAATAACCGCTGCAGCATACGGGCGCCTGGCAAACCTGAGAATAGCGTTCCGATACCTTAATAAGGAATCGTTCAAGACACTGTACACTGTGTATGTTAGGCCCATACTGGAGTATGCAGCACCAGTCTGGAACCCACACCTGGTCAAGCACGTCAAGAAGTTAGAGAAAGTACAAAGGTTTGCAACAAGGCTAGTCCCAGAGCTCAAGGGAATGTCGTACGAGGAAAGGTTAAGGGAAATCGGACTGACGACACTGGAGGACAGAAGGGTCAGGGGAGACATGATAACGACATACAAGATACTGTGGGGAATAGACAAGGTGGACAGAGATAGGATGTTCCAGAGAGGGGACACAGGGACAAGGGGTCACAACTGGAAGCTGAAGACTCAGACGAGTCACAGGGACGTTAGGAAGTATTTCTTCAGTCATAGAGTTGTCAGCAAGTGGAATAGCCTAGCAAGTGAAGTAGTGGAGGCAGGAACCATACATAGTTTTAAGAAGAGGTATGACAAAGCTCAGGAAGCAGAGAGAGAGAGGATCCAGTAGCGATCAGTGAAGAGGCGGGGCCAGGAGCTGAGTCTCGACCCCTGCAACCACAATTAGGTGAGTACACACACACACACACACACACACACACACACACACACACACACACACAGGAGCTTGGACTCGACCCCTGCAATCTCAACTAGGTGAGTGCACACACACACACACACACACACACACACACACACACACACACACACACACACACACACACACACACACACACACACACACACACACACACACGTGGTAATGCATTATTTACAGCTAGCAAAGTCAGGGTATTTCTCCAGAATGGTCTGCAATATACCACTGTGGATAAAATACTTTGCCATTTCTTGAACATTTCTGAGTGAGTTGTTTCTAAATTCATTAATTTTATCACACTCCAGTACATAATGATGCAGGGTGTGACTCACTCCAGTACATAATGACGCAAGGTGTGACAATAGTCCATCTGGCAAAGTTGACATTTCGTTTGGTCTACATCTGGTGGTGGTGATTTAACCTGCCAAAGATACTTGTAACCCAGCCGGAGCCGGGCAGTAGTGACATCCAAGAGTCTGCTTATCTATAATGTTGGACGCACCATAGACATGTGGCTCCTCCTGCATGATAGAATGATGATAGATAGACTTACCGGTGTCAGTCTCCCTGAGCCTTAAGTCCATAAAATTCAGTTGAAGTTCTTTTCGTATTATTGTTGTAAAGTAAAAGGACACAAGTGCAACTAATGTGACATTTATTGTTGCAACGTTTCGCTTTCCAGGAGCTTTTTCAAGCTATTCAATGGCTTGATAAAGCTCCTGGAGAGCGAAACGTTGCCACAATAAATATCACATTAGTTGCACTTGTGTCCTTTTACTTTACATATTGTCGGTAATTCTACCAACTTTATTACGTATTATTGTTCTCAAACTACTACCTGACAAGCCAAGATTGTAATCTACTCCCTCTTTGAAAGCATACAGCTTAGCCAATTTATCAGTTCTATCATGCATCTGAAGACCAATGTGAGATGGAATCCACAGCATGTGCACTCTGACTCCACTGTCCACAATCCTACATACCTGTGTCTGGCTTCTGACACAAGCATGCCACAATTTATGCTTAATGAGTTGAGAGCATTTATGGATGACAGAGAATCAGTTACAATTAAACTGTCAATCTTTGATACATAGATGCATTTCAGTGCAAGGAGTATGGCAAACAGTTCTGTCTGAAGGGTAGGGGCCCAATTATTGATGCGTGCTCCAATTTCTTTAAGAGAGCCATCACTCTGTACGACAACAGCAGCACTACCAGCTGCACCAGTGGATTGGTGAACAGAACCATCAGCGTAAATAATTTGCGAGAGTGTGTGCTGTGTGACTAAGTTATCAATACAGCTTAAGGCCTCATGTTTGGCTTCAAGGCAAAGTTTTGGTTGTGATTTAAGAAGTAGTTTGGGGGGAAATAGAGGAATGGTAGTTTGGAATGGGGTAATATTCCATGGAGCGGAGAAGTGCCGCTGTTGCCTTACTTGACATAGATCATGTATCTGATTCATGCAGAGGTCGGTTCCAGTTTTTTCGATCCATCTGGAGGAGTGTTCACCAGTGCTGAGGAAAGTTTGGAGGGCTTCTGTGCAGGGGTTTGAATGAGCTTGCCTGAGCATATTAACCCCAATTAGGATATTTCTTTCAGTAACACGATCTCTGATGCTTGGAATATCAAGTTCTTTTTGCATATTTAAAATTTTGGCAGTACGAGGGCATCCTAAAATGATCCTCATTGCTTCGTTCTGCAGTTTTTCCAGCCCTCCAAGCTTCCAGCCAGACACAAGAGCAAGTAGTGGCGCAGCATAATCAACCAATGATCTAACATAAGCAAGATACATCATTTTCACAATTTTAACATTAGCACCATACCTGGGGTGAAGCCCTGCCACAACTCTAAGTGCTCTTAGTCGTTCTTTGTATTGGCGACAAAGTCTTGCTACAACAGGTCCAAGTAGTGGAACCTCAAAACCTAGATACCTGTATCTGCTGATAAAACAAAGATAGCAGTTGAAGCAGTCATGATTGTAGCAGTTGCAGCAGTCATGATTGTAGCAGTTGAAGTAGTCATGATTGTAGCAGTTGAAGCAGTCATGATTGTAGCAGTTGAAGCAGTCATGATTGTAGCAGTTGAAGTAGTCATGATTGTAGCAGTTGAAGCAGTCATGATTGTAGCAGTTGAAGCAGTCATGATTGTAGCAGTTGAAGCAGTCATGATTGTAGCAGTTGAAGCAGTCATGATTGTAGCAGTTGAAGCAGTCATGATTGTAGCAGTTGAAGTAGTCATGATTGTAGCAGTTGAAGCAGTCATGATTGTAGCAGTTGAAGCAGTCATGATTGTAGCAGTTGAAGCAGTCATGACTGTAGCAGTTGAAGCAGTCATGACTGTAGCAGTTGCAGCAGTCATGATTGTAGCAGTTGCAGCAGTCATGATTGTAGCAGGTGAAGCAGTCATGATTGTAGCAGTTGAAGCAGTCATGACTGTAGCAGTTGCAGCAGTCATGATTGTAGCAGTTGAAGCAGTCATGATTGTAGCAGTTGAAGCAGTCATGATTGTAGCAGTTGCAGCAGTCATGATTGTAGCAGTTGCAGCAATCATGATTGTAGCAGTTGAAGCAGTCATGATTGTAGCAGTTGCAGCAGTCATGATTGTAGCAGTTGAAGCAGTCATGATTGTAGCAGTTGAAGCAGTCATGACTGTAGCAGTTGAAGCATTCATGATTGTAGCAGTTGAAGCAGTCATGATTGTAGCAGTTGCAGCAGTCATGATTGTAGCAGTTGCAGCAGTCATGATTGTAGCAGGTGAAGCAGTCATGATTGTAGCAGTTGAAACAGTCATGATTGTAGCAGTTGAAGAAGTCATGATTGTAGCAGTTGAAGCAGTCATGATTGTAGCAGTTGAAGCAGTCATGATTGTAGCAGTTGAAGCAGTCATGATTGTAGCAGTTGAAGCAGTCATGATTGTAGCAGTTGAAGCAGTCATGATTGTAGCAGTTGAAGCAGTCATGATTGTAGCAGTTGAAGCAGTCATGATTGTAGCAGTTGCAGCAGTCATGATTGTAGCAGTTGCAGCAGTCATGATTGTAGCAGTTGAAGCAGTCATGATTGTAGCAGTTGCAGCAGTCATGATTGTAGCAGTTGAAGCAGTCATGATTGTAGCAGTTGAAGCAGTCATGATTGTAGCAGTTGAAGCAGTCATGATTGTAGCAGTTGCAGCAGTCATGATTGTAGCAGTTGAAGCAGTCATGATTGTAGCAGTTGAAGCAGTCATGATTGTAGCAGTTGAAGCAGTCATGATTGCAGCAGTCATGATTGTAGCAGTTGAAGCAGTCATGATTGTAGCAGTTGCAGCAGTCATGATTGTAGCAGTTGCAGCAGTCATTGTTGTAGTAGTTGCAGCAGTCATGATTGTAGCAGTTGAAGCAGTTATGATTGTAGCAGTTGCAGCAGTCATGATTGTAGCATTTGAAGCAGTCATGATTGTAGCAGTTGCAGCAGTCATGATTGTAGCAGTTGCAGCAGTCATGATTGTAGCAGTTGCAGCAGTCATGATTGTAGCATTTGAAGCAGTCATGATTGTAGCAGTTGACATAGTCATAACTGTAGTAGTTGACGTAGTCATGACTGTAGTAGTTGACGTAGTCATGACTGTAGTAGTTGACGTAGTCATGACTGTAGTAGTTGACGTAGTCATGACTGTAGTAGTTGACGTAGTCATGACTGTAGTAGTTAACGTAGTCATGACTGTAGTAGTTGACGTAGTCATGACTGTAGTAGTTGACGTAGTCATGACTGTAGTAGTTGACGTAGTCATGACTGTAGTAGTTGACGTAGTCATGACTGTAGTAGTTGACGTAGTCATGACTGTAGTAGTTGACGTAGTCATGACTGTAGTAGTTGACGTAGTCATGACTGTAGTAGTTGACGTAGTCATGACTGCAGTAGTTGACGTAGTCATGACTGCAGTAGTTGACGTAGTCATGACTGCAGTAGTTGACGTAGTCATGACTGCAGTAGTTGACGTAGTCATGACTGCAGTAGTTGACGTAGTCATGACTGCAGTAGTTGACGTAGTCATGACTGTAGTAGTTGACGTAGTCATGACTGTAGTAGTTGACGTAGTCATGACTGTAGTAGTTGACGTAGTCATGACTAGTAGTTGACGTAGTCATGACTGTAGTAGTTGACGTAGTCATGACTGCAGTAGTTGACGTCGTCATGACTGTAGTAGTTGACGTAGTCTTGACTGTAGTAGTTGACGTAGTCATGACTGCAGTAGTTGACGTAGTCATGACTGTAGTAGTTGACGTAGTCATGACTGTAGTACATAGTTGACGTAGTCATGACTGCAGTAGTTGACGTTGTCATGACTGTAGTAGTTGACGTAGTCTTGACTGTAGTAGTTGACGTAGTCATGACTGCAGTAGTTGACGTCGTCATGACTGTAGTAGTTGACGTAGTCATGACTGTAGTAGTTGACGTAGTCTTGACTGTAGTAGTTGACGTAGTCATGACTGCAGTAGTTTACATAGTCATGACTGTAGTAGTTGACGTAGTCTTGACTGTAGTAGTTGACGTAGTCATGACTGCAGTAGTTTACATAGTCATGACTGCAGTAGTTGACGTAGTCATGACTGCAGTAGTTGACGTAGTCATGACTGTAGTAGTTGACGTAGTCATGACTGCAGTAGTTGACGTAGTCATGACTGCAGTAGTTGACGTAGTCATGACTGCAGTAGTTGACGTAGTCATGACTGCAGTAGTTGACGTAGTCATGACTGTAGTAGTTGACGTAGTCATGACTGCAGTAGTTGACGTAGTCATGACTGCAGTAGTTGACGTAGTCATGACTGTAGTAGTTGACGTAGTCATGACTGTAGTAGTTGACGTAGTCATGACTGCAGCAGTTGACGTAGTCATGACTGTAGTAGTTGACGTAGTCATGACTGCAGTAGTTGACGTAGTCATGACTGCAGTAGTTGACGTAGTCATGACTGCAGTAGTTGACGTAGTCATGACTGTAGTAGTTGACGTGGTCATGAGTGTCCTCAGAACATGGAGAATGCTCACCATGAGTCATGTATCTGCTTCCTCTTAGTAAAATTCTCCATGTTTTGGCCTGGTCTATGGACCACTGTGTTTCCATCAGCACTGGAGATGTACACATCACCTGGAGAACACTGTCTCCATGGCATCTTCTCCTAGATACTGGGAGAGTTTAAATTTATTTAATACTGACTTTGAGGCTCTCAGACGACTCTCCAGGTATTTTCACCCTCGAGTCAACTTTTAAACGCACTCGTGTTCCTGGTAATGATCTAATGTCATCTTTCATAGGTTCTTGTACTTAGGTGTCACAAACAGTATATATAAAGGATATTTTCCTAAACTCTGTTTGAATATGCTTCTAGAAACATGTATCATCTTAGATTTTCAAAGTGGAAACACCACCTCGGGAAAGTTGCTTGTGGACGAGTGCTTCCTTTGAATGGTACATCTTCACTCTGCCGTGGTTGGTACATCTTCACTCTGCCGTGGTTGGTACATCTTCACTCTGCCGTGGTTGGTACATCTTCACTCTGCCGTGGTTGATACATCTTCACTCTGCCGTGGTTGGTACATCTTCACTCTGTCGTGGTTGGTACATCTTCACTCTGCGTTGGTTGGTACATCTTCACTCTGCCGTGGTTGATACATATTCACTCTGCCGTGGTTGGTACATCTTCACTCTGCCGTGGTTGGTACATCTTCACTCTGCGTTGGTTGGTACATCTTCACTCTGCCGTGGTTGATACATCTTCACTCTGCCGTGGTTGATACATCTTCACTCTGCATCTTCACTCTGCCGTGGTTGGTACATCTTCACTCTGCGTACATCTTCACTCTGCCGTGGTTGGTACATCTTCACTCTGCCGTGGTTGGTACATCTTCACTCTGCCGTGGTTGGTACATCTTCACTCTGCCGTGGTTGGTACAACTTCACTCTGCCGTGGTTGGTACATCTTCACTCTGCCATGGTTGGTACATCTTCACTCTGCCGTGGTTGGTACATCTTCACTCTGCCGTGGTTGGTACATCTTCACTCTGCGTTGGTTGGTACATCTTCACTCTGCCGTGGTTGGTACATCTTCACTCTGCCGTGGTTGGTACATCTTCACTCTGCCGTGGTTGGTACATCTTCACTCTGCCGTGGTTGGTACATCTTCACTCTGCCGTGGTTGGTACATCTTCACTCTGCCGTGGTTGGTACATCTTCACTCTGCCGTGGTTGGTACATCTTCACTCTGCCGTGGTTGGTACATCTTCACTCTGCCGTGGTTGGTACATCTTCACTCTGCCGTGGTTGGTACATCTTCACTCTGCCGTGGTTGGTACATCTTCACTCTGCCGTGGTTGGTACATCTTCACTCTGCCGTGGTTGGTACATCTTCACTCTGCCGTGGTTGGTACATCTTCACTCTGCCGTGGTTGGTACATCTTCACTCTGCGTTGGTTGGTACATCTTCACTCTGCCGTGGTTGGTACATCTTCACTCTGCCGTGGTTGGTACATCTTCACTCTGCCGTGGTTGGTACATCTTCACTCTGCCGTGGTTGGTACATCTTCACTCTGCCATGGTTGGTACATCTTCACTCTGCCGTGGTTGGTACATCTTCACTCTGCCGTGGTTGGTACATCTTCACTCTGCCGTGGTTGATACATCTTCACTCTGCCGTGGTTGATACATCTTCACTCTGCCGTGGTTGGTACATCTTCACTCTGCCGTGGTTGGTACATCTTCACTCTGCCGTGGTTGGTACATCTTCACTCTGCTGTGGTTGGTACATCTTCACTCTGCCGTGGTTGGTACAACTTCACTCTGCCGTGGTTGGTACATCTTCACTCTGCCATGGTTGGTACATCTTCACTCTGCCGTGGTTGGTACATCTTCACTCTGCGTTGGTTGGTACATCTTCACTCTGCCGTGGTTGGTACATCTTCACTCTGCCGTGGCTGGTACATCTTCACTCTGCCGTGGTTGGTACATCTTCACTCTGCCGTGGTTCGTACATCTTCACTCTGCCGTGGTTTATGCATCTTCACTCTGCCGTGGTTGGTACATCTTCACTCTGCCGTGGTTGGTACATCTTCACTCTGCCGTGGTTGATACATCTTCACTCTGCCGTGGTTGATACATCTTCACTCTGCCGTGGTTGGTACATCTTCACTCTGTCGTGGTTGGTACATCTTCACTCTGCCGTGGTTGATACATCTTTATTCTGCCGTGGTTGACACATCTTCACTCTGCCGTGGTTGATACATCTTCACTCTGCTGTGGTTGGTACATCTTCATTCTGCCGTGGTTGGTACATCTTCACTCTGCCGTGGTTGATACATCTTCACTCTGCCGGGGTTGATACATCTTCACTCTGCCGTGGTTGGTACATCTTCACTCTGCCGTGGTTGATACATCTTCACTCTGCCGTGGTTGGTACATCTTCATTCTGCCGTGGTTGGTACATCTTCACTCTGCCGTAGTTGATACATCTTCACTCTGCCGTGTTTGATACATCTTCACTCTGCCGGGGTTAATACATCTTCACTCTGCCGTGGTTGATACATCTTCACTCTGCCGTGGTTGGTACATCTTCACTCTGCCATGGTTGATACATCTTCACTCTGCCGGGGTTGATACATCTTCACTCTGCCGTGGTTGATACATCTTCACTCTGCCGTGGTTGATACATCTTCACTCTGCCGTGGTTGATACATCTTCACTCTGCCGTGGTTGATACATCTTCACTCTGCCGTGGTTGATACATCTTCACTCTGCCGTGGTTGGTACATCTTCACTCTGCCGGGGTTGATACATCTTCACTCTGCCGTGGTTGGTACATCTTCACTCTGCCGGGGTTGATACATCTTCACTCTGCCGTGGTTGGTACATCTTCACTCTGCCGGGGTTGATACATCTTCACTCTGCCGTGGTTGGTACATCTACACTGATACTTGGTGTAACACGTACACTGATAATGTAACATCTACACTGATACTTGATGTAACATCATGTACACTGGTACTTGATGTATCATGTACACTGATACTTGATGTAACATCTTGTACACTGGTACTTGATGTATCATGTACACTGATACTTATTGTAACATCATGTACACTGGTACTTGATGTATCATGTACACTGATACTTAATGTAACATCATGTACACTGGTACTTGATGTATCATGTACACTGATACTTATTGTAACATCATGTACACTGGTACTTGATGTATCATGTACACTGATACTTAATGTAACATCATGTACACTGGTACTTGATGTATCATGTACACTGATACTTATTGTAACATCATGTACACTGGTACTTGGTGTATCATGTACACTGGTACTTGATGTATCATGTACACTGATACTTAATGTAACATCATGTACACTGGTACTTGATGTATCATGTACACTGATACTTAATGTAACATCATGTACACTGGTACTTGGTGTATCATGTACACTGATACTTAATGTAACATCATGTACACTGGTACTTGGTGTATCATGTACACTGATACTTATTGTAACATCATGTACACTGGTACTTAGTGTATCATGTACACTGATACTTAATGTAACATCATGTACACTGGTACTTGATGTATCATGTACACTGATACTTAATGTAACATCATGTACACTGGTACTTGATGTATAATTATTATATGCTTGAGGAATGCAATTGCTTTAAGTTCTAATGAGAGTATGTAATATTGAGAATCAGCTTTTTAGTCATTATCCAGGTAGATATTTTCTGTAATTCAGCATTTACAGTGTTGGCTAGTATGACTGGGCTTTGGTGAGAGAAGATGTATGTAGTGTCATCTGTAGATAATATGGGTTTGAGTAGTTGAGATGCATTTGGTAGGTCGTTGATGTAAATGAGAAAGAGAAGTGAGCCAAGGACACTTCCCTGTGGGACACCCACTGTAATTGGTTGTGTGGAAGAGTTAGCTCCATTTGTGTACACTTATTGGCTTCTGTTGCTGAGGTATGACTTCAGGTAGTTGAGGGAGTGCCCTCTTATACCAGTGTGTTAATTTTATATGCAACAAATCATGGTCTACTGTATCAAAAGCTTTACGTAAATCAATGAAGATTCCCAGTAGGACTTCTTTTTTCTTGAGAGCAGTGTATATTAGTTCTAGCATGTGTATAATAGCATCATTCGTGTTTTTATTAGGCCTGAATCCAAACTGACAGGGGTTGAGTATGTTGTGGGAGACAAGGTAGGAATAGATTTGCCTATGAATTAATTTTTCAAAGATTTTAGAGAGAAGGGGTAAGTTAGATATCGGCGTATAGTTATTCAGGTCTGCTCTATCTCCTCCTTTATTGATCGAGGTGACTCTCGCTATTTTGAGAATTGATGGGAAGGTGGAGGATTCGATAGATTTTTAAAGTGTTGCAATAATTGGTGACAGTACTTGAGAAGCTTTCTTGTATATAAAAGATGGTAAGTTATTTAAATCTCTTGCCTTGTTTTTAAGTGTGTTAATGAGTGAGACTTCTGTTGGGTTGGTCGGAGCTAGGAATAGTGTATTTGGGTAGGTGCCAGTGAAGTAGTCTATTGGTGGGGTGTTTGAGCTTGGGATTCTGCTCGCTAGGTTTTTTCCTATGGTGGAGTAGAAAGCATTGAATCTGTTTGCTGTTTCAGTCAGTGGGAGTAGGGGTTCATTTTGTTTTGTTAGTGTGATTGCTCTGTTTCTGGATATCTTTTTAGCTCCTAGAATTTCAGATAAGATTTTCCAGGTCTTTTTCATGTCACCTTGTAAGTTATGTAATCTGTCCTCATAATACAATTTTTTTGACCTTCTTTTCAGGCTGATTAGAGTTGACGAGTAACGTTTTGTTTAGTCTCTGGTTGTCTCGTTCTGTACTGTTTTTCATATAGGTGCATTATATTAATGGATTTGAGGATGCTGGGTGTTAGCCAGGGACTGTTCAGTCTCTTAGCTGTCATCTGTTTAGTTTTTTTTAGGGCAATGAATTTTATAGAGGTATTGGGTCTTTTTTAGAAAATTATTAATACATTCGTCAGTATCTATATAGACTTCTAGCTCATTGTACCAGTCGATGTTTGTCATTGCTGTTATAAATTTATTAATAGTTGTCTCATTACGAAGTCTGAAGGTAACTTTAGTAGTGTCTTAGGATAATTTACCTAGGTTGGTTATGAGAAAGGTAGGGTAGTGGTCTGTCATGTTGTCTGTGATTATGCCTGATTTTAAAGGGGATATGGTGTTAGTCCAGATGTGGTCTAATAAGAAGATACTAGTCTCAGAGATTCATGTTGGTTTTGTTACTGTTGGTAGTAGCAAGCAGTTGCTCATAGTGTTTGTGAATTCAGTTACTTGTGGGTCCTTGTCATGCAGGAGATTTATATTGAAGTCGCCTTTGAGCAGCAAGTGATCTTTGTTTATGTGTGCATCAGTTATCATACTTTACTTCCTAATTTTTCACTAAGTTGGTAAATGTTTGACTGTGGTACTCTGTAGGTATTTATCACTGTGAGAGGATTTTGTAAGTTTTTGGATTTAAACTTAGCTATAATATATTCGCCATTTTCATCCCTTGCGCAAGTATTATTGATACATTCAAATTTATCTGAGTAGTATATAGTAGTACAATGTATATAATAAAGATATTAGCATGGTAATACTATCAAGATGATGAAATAAATATGTGGTAGCATGACAGTCACGTACACTGATACTTGATGTAACAACATGTTCAGTAGTACTTAAAATAAAGAAAGTTGTAACATCTTGTACACCGAATCTTTTGTTCAACAATTGCACAAGTATGGTCATATATTAGCTAGTTTCACTGAACACATCTTAACATAACCACATCATTATCATTATATTCTCTTACTATAATGGATAAATTCATTTTATTAAGTAGTATTCGTAGAAATAAATTCCTGAATTATATTTATATTTGCAGTAACCTCAGTAGGCTTCGCCTTGGTGCTCAAGCTGAGTTTGTGGAGCTTCTTGAGATTCTTGGTGTATACTGTGTGTGTTGACACCCTGGCTGCTGGCATCATAGTGGCTACTGTTCTCTGGTGAGTGTTATGTTAGTGTATACTGTGTGTGTTGACACCCTGGCTGCTGGCATCATAGTGGCTACTGTTCTCTGGTGAGTGTTACACTGGTGTATACTGTGTGTGTTGACACCCTGGCTGCTGGCATCATAGTGGCTACTGTTCTCTGGTGAGTGTTACACTGGTGTATACTGTGTGTGTTGACACCCTGGCTGCTGGCATCATAGTGGCTACTGTTCTCTGGTGAGTGTTACACTGGTGTATACTGTGTGTGTTGACACCCTGGCTGCTGGCATCATAGTGGCTACTGTTCTCTGGTGAGTGTTACACTGGTGTATACTGTGTGTGTTGACACCCTGGCTGCTGGCATCATAGTGGCTACTGTTCTCTGGTGAGTGTTATGTTAGTGTATACTGTGTGTTTTGACACTGGTGAATGTTATACAGGTTGACCTGTATGGTGCAGGATTAGTGATTTTGCCAGATTACAGAGTGGTTAGGTTAGAATACTTGTGCATCAAGTATGAGCGATATTTACGTATGTATCGGCTATTTCACCCACTTCTATTTTTGGCCCATTCCATTGTTTCAGTCTACCAAACTCATAACTATTTCACTGGCATTCCTTCTAATCTGTCGACTGAGTACAAAAAACTGCCCATTTACCTATTTCAACTACCCAATAAAGTGGTCAATTTGACCAGTTTCACACAAATTTCAAGAGATGCCAATTTCAAAATAGGGTCCAGAATAAACAATACAAACATTCCTGACACTAAAGTAACTTTTTCTCAGTTCATTAGTCACATCTCCAGGCCCCTCTTATATTAAACTTGTTTCCATTTTGAATTTTTATTCACACAAAAAACAGAAGATTTACTGTTAAGCAGACTACTGCATTATTGTAATAATTGTATAAATAATGTCACCCCATTCGTGACTGGCTAGTTGGACACGTATTGGACGGTGACATCATTTGTTTACTCTTGAACATCAGCAAAAATCGAACATTTTTGCTACGTTGAGCTCAATTTCAAGGTACTTTCCTTCGTGAACCAGTCAAAATTATATCTATTTCTGTAATATATCTTCCATTCTATCAAATGAGACCATAAAAACGAGAATACGATCATAAAAACCATACGAAAATACACCGCAAAGTCACTGTTTTAGACCAAAAACATGGTCGCAGTTTTTAATAATAATAATATCTTTATTTCTACAAGTACATTTACAAGGTACACAGGCCTAGCTGACATCAATGACATGCGACTATATAGAAAACGTCTTGTTATGCTGAGCATTTCGAGCAAATTAGGTCAGTTTTGTCCCAGGATGCGATCCACGCCAGTGGACTAGCATCCAGGTACCCATTTTATACTGATGAGTGAGCATGGACAGCAGGTGTCTTATGGAAGCACATCCTAATGTTTTCCAGCCATACCGGGGATTCGAACTCCGGACCTCAGTGTGTGAGTTGAGTGTGCTAGTGATCGAGCTATGGAACACCTCATTATGCACTGCGTGCTGCAGGATTTTTTTTTTTATAGTGCACACTTACCACACAGACCTGTTCTCTCATATGTAGGCTCAAATTTACCAGTCACAGCTTATCTGAGTGAGCTGAGCTCATGGCGACTGACAGTGACTTCAGAGCCACCTTATCTTTTATGGATGGCGCTGTATGACCCTTGTAGGTTTAGTGCTGCTTTTTTATTATAATAATCTTTTATGGACAATGTACAGTGTATGTGTTTTACCCGAGAAGCATTTATTTTATTCGTTGGAAAACCATGGCCAGGGCTAAAAGTGAGCAGGTTATAACAAATGGAGAAAAAGAAATTGGAATGACTTATGCAGCAAGTAGCGCCACCCAACAGTAGCGGCTGGTTGGTGTGGCGATCCCAGAAATTTGAAATTATGCTAGCCAAAATTAGTGCTGGATTACAAATGGAACTGGATTAGTGATGGCTGACCTGTGCTATATAATCAGTGTTCCACACTGCATAATGATATAAAATTTGTAAGAATTGTCAGTCTTTCAGAACTATGTTCATGAATTAACCAAATCTAAAGTTGTTTTCTTTCCTTCAAAAATTCATGTAGATTTCAGCAGCAGCAATAATGCTGGAAGCTTGAAACACACGTGCAACACTTCGCAGTCTTTATTATGGCAATGTTTCTCCAGCCAGTGACTTCTTCTCTCCAATACACAAGAAGGCACTGGCTGGCGAAATGTTTCCACAATAAAAATTGCTAAGTGTTGCACGAGTATTGAATTGGTGTTGCACAAGTGTTGAACAAGTGGCTCATTCTTCATTTACAAAATGATAATTTTTTAGACCATTTTTGTTCTAATTGCTGGGAAGTGACAAACCCAGAGGGGTAATGCAGTGCCTGGGTGGCATTCATTTCCTTGGATCATGGACCCCTCACCAAAAAATGACCAAAGTTGTACACCAGCTCAAATCGCTTTTGGAGTGGAGGCAGAGTCAGCGTCGTCCACTCCAGAAGAACACATATTAGTGCCAGCAAACAACTCTCCCTTCCCTACATAACATCAGTATGATGATATTTATCTTTGCAAATATACAGGATCTGAACCCAGCAATGAACAACAAAATACCTTTCGTCAGCAGACTGCTCACAGACTCAAATGCAATGTTTCCAGCTTTCACAGAGACACACATCAAGGATCACTTTGACAACGAAATGTGGATCCCGGGTTATAACCTATACAAATACGACAGAGTAAACAGGCAAAAAAGTTGTGGCAGTAAAAATCGAAAATCAAAACTTTGTCATTGTGGTTGTATACAAGCCTCCAGATGCAACTTCCCAACAATTCCAAGAACAACTTTTCAAAATTGACCACTGTCTGAAAAATCTTCCAGTGCCTGCCCTAAACATCTTATTCCTGGGGGATTTCAACTTGGGACACCTAAAATGGAGGTATGTAGCAAATAATGTTTTAGCAGAGATAACCCCAGGAGGCAGCTCAAATGAAAATTCACACATACATGAGCTATTAAATCTCTGCACTAAATTCACCTTAAACCAGAAAATAATTGAGCCAACAAGACTGGAGAATACACTGGACCTCATCTTCACTAGCAGTGATCTGAAAAGAAATATGCATAACCATATCAAAGACAGTACACTCAGATCACAACATAATAGAGGTAGTAACATGTATGCACAGGGTTCTAGACCAGCAAAATGTGATCAGTTATGAGGGTACCTTCACCAAATTCAACTTCAATGACAAAAACATACAGTGGGATCAAGTCAACCATCTCCTAAATGAAGCAAGCCGGGAAGATATCCTCAACAACATTGATCTGACTGTCTGCCTAGAAAAAATTAATTCTGTGGCACTTGAGGTATGCTCAAGGCTTATTCATTTAAAAAAAAAGGAAGAGATTTAAATTAGAAAGAGAGAGACTCCCTATACAGGCGAAGGCGAAGAATCACAGAGCTGCTGAAAGGGCTAGTACATATCTGAAATACAAAGGGAGGCACTGGCCAGAGAAATAGCAAATATTGAACTTAAGCTTAAGGAATGTTATGGAAGACAAGAATCTCAGGAAGAACTATAACCCATAAGTGAAACTGAAAGAAACCCAAAATATTTCTTTTCTTAACCCAGATCTAAGGCAAAAACAACATCCAGTATTGGACCCCTACTTAGATGAGATGGGACTTACACAGATGACAGCAAGGAAATGAGTGACATACTAAAGGCCTAGTATGACTCGGTGTTTAGTGAGCCACTAACCAGACTAAGAGTCAACAACCTAAATTAATTTTTTATGACATAGACTCAGAATTTGGTCAATTCAAACATCTCTGATATTATCCTAACATCACATAACTTCAAAAAAGGCAATAAATGACATGACCAGACTTGTGAAACTCTGTATTCATCAAGAACTACAAGGAACCCCAGTCATCTGCCTTTAGCGTTCTGTGGAGAGGGAGCATGGACACAGGGGTCAGTCCACAGTCACTTAAAACAACAGATATAGCCCCACTCCACAGAGGGTGGGGGGCAGTTAAGTAATAGCAAAGAATTACAGACCAAATGTAATGTCCTATATTATAAAAATCTTTGAGAGGTTCTAGATACCCATCAGTTACATAACCAAGGACAACATGGGTTAGAGCAGGCAAAACAATGTCTATCACATCTGCAAGAAAAATGATAGAATGGATAATGAGAACCTTCAGAACTAGGGATACCAAGCCCATGATAATTCTCTTCAAATCGCTTGTTCTCTCTAGGATGAAATGTTGCTGTACAGTAACAGTGCCTTTCAGGGCAGGTGAAATTCCTGACCTAGAAAATATACAGAGAACCTTCATGGCACACAAAAGTATGATAAAACACCTAAATTACTGGTAACGGCTGAAGTTCTTTGACTTGTTTTCTCTGGAATGCAGGTGAGAAAGATACATGATAATATACACCTGAAAAATCCTAGAGGAAGTAGTACCAAGTTTGCACATGAAAATCACTTCCTACGAAAGCAAAAGACTCGGCAGGCAGTGCAACATCCCCCTTCCAATGAAAAGCAGGGGCACCATGGGTACACTAAGAGACAACACAATAAGTGTAAGGGGCCCAAGACTGTTCAGCATACATAAGGCTGATTGCCAGTAGACCCTTGGCTGTCTTCAAGAAGGCACTGGACAGACACCTAAAGTCAGTACCTGACCAGCCGGGCTGCAGTTCATATGTCAGGCTACGTGCGGCCACCAGTAACAGCTTGGTTGATCAGGCCCTGATACACCACGAGGCCTGGTCACAGACTGGGTCACGGGGCCACTGACCCCTGAAACCCTCTCCAGGTATACTCCAGGTAATATGAAGGCATTCACTCATTGTGAGGTTGATCAGTCATTCAGGATACTCATCTGTTTTAACATTCATCTGTTACCTAGCATTCAACTGTTACCCAGCATCCCACTCCTTCCTTCCCCACATGCACATAATACATATCAGGACCGTGATGTGCTGCAGAAAAGAGGAGGAGGTCCAAGGAGATACGATCATATCTGCTTGGACCTCTTTTCTGCAACATTGTAAACTTCTCATGTATTGATTGCAACATGAAAGGCCTATAGCTATCATTCAACTCCCCCATGGTTGTTTTGCATTTTGTATCACTTGTTCGCAATATTTGCACAATATGTACATATACATTTATTTTGTGAAGGTATTCGGGGAAACTGGTTAGCCGGACTTGAGTCCTGGAAATGGGAAGCACAATTCCTGCACTTTAACCCTTTGAGGGTCAACAGGCCCTCTCCGAGACTCGTTCTCAGGGTCGGCCAAATTTAAAAAAAAAAAATAATTTTCTCTTATGAAAAGATAATCTTTTCCCGATCATAATGACACCCAAAGTCTGAAATTTGATGGAAAACTTACGGAATTATGCTCTCACGAAGTTAGCGGTCTCGGCGATGTTTACGCATAAGCGATTTTGCCCACTTTGAGCCCCATTTTCGGCCAATTCCACTGTACTAGTCGACAGAAAACATGAATATTTCGCTAGAACTCCATTTTTTCTATCGAATGAGTGCAAGAAACCATCCATTTATCAATTTCAACTATTCCGTACAGTGGTCAGAATTTAGCAATTTTGCCAATTTCACACAAATTTCAAAAGATGCCAATTTCCGAATAGGGTCCAGAATAAACAAAAAAGACATTCCTGGCACTAAAATGACATTTCCTCTGTTCATTAGTCACGTCTCAAGGCCTCTCTTACATTCTTTTGCTTTCCACTTTGAATTTTTATTCTCACAAAAACTAGAAGATTTACTGTTATGCAGACTACAGCATTAGTGTAAAAAATAGTATAAATAATATTGGCGCACTTGTGAAAGAATATTAGACTCACCAGTTGACGTGTATTGGACGCTTGGCATAATTTGTTTACTTTTGAACTTTGGTAAAAATTGAACATTTCTGCTACTTTGAGCTCAATTTCAAGGTACTTTTCATTGTAAAACCATCAAAATCATCACAATTTCTGTAATATGTCTTCCATTCTATAAAATGAGACCAAGAAAACTAGAATACAACAATAAATACCATATGAAAATACAGTGCAAAGTCGCTGTTTTATTCCAAAAAAAATGGTCAAAGTTTTTTTTTCTCATTATGCACTGTGTGCTGCAGGATTTTTTTTATACTGTGCACACTGACCACATAGACCCATTCTTTCATATGTAGGCCTACCAGCTTTCTCCCACTAGATTTGAGGGCGCTAGAATTTAGGCGTACTAGTACGTCAAAAACCCTGGGTCGTAAGCTGTACTAGTACGGCCGAAACCCTCAAAGGGTTAAAGGAGGGTTTTGGGATATTGGCAGTTTGGAGGGACATCTGAACTGTCATATCTGAGTGCCTCTGCAAAGACAGTGATTATGTATGAGTGATGGTAAAAGTGTTGAATGATGATGAAAGTTTTTTCTTTATTTTTTTTTTTTTTTCTTTTTGGGTCACCCTGCCTTGGTGGGAAATGGCCGACATGTTAAAAAACATCAATGAAAAACAGAGTAGGGGAGTTAGTAGATGGGGACCTGGAGGTATTGGGTAGATGGCAGGAATATTTTGAGGAACTTTTAAATGTCGATGAAGAAAGGGAGGCGGTAATTTTATGTACTTTTAGGAGTGAAGAAGAGCGAGATGTGAGTATAGGGAAAGTGAGGAGGCATTACGTAGAATGAAAGAGGGTAAAGCCGCTGGGACTGATAGGATCATGACAGAAATGTTAAAAGCAGGGGGGAATAGTGTTGGAGTGGTTGGTATTTTTGTTTAATAAATGTATGAAAGAGGGAAAGGTGCCTAGGGATTGGCAGTGTGTGTACAGTTCCTTTATATGAAGGGAAAGGGACAAAAGAGATTGTAAAAATTATAGGGGAATAACTTTATTGAGTATACCAGGAAAAGTGTATGGGAGGGTTATTATTGAAAGAATTAGAGGTAAGACAGAGAGTAGGATGGGAGCGCTTGAGGTTTCTAAACCTGTATTCCCTGGAACGCAGGAGGGAGAGATACATGATTATATACACCTGGAAAATCCTAGAGGGACTAGTACCGAACTTGCACACGAAAATCACTCACTACGAAAGCAAAAGACTTGGCAGACGATGCACCATCCCCCCAATGAAAAGCAGGGGTGTCACTAGCACGTTAAGAGACCATACAATAAGTGTCAGGGGCCCGAGACTGTTCAACTGCCTCCCAGCACACATAAGGGGGATTACCAACAGACCCCTGGCAGTCTTCAAGCTGGCACTGGACAAGCACCTAAAGTCAGTTCCTGATCAGCCGGGCTGTGGCTCGTACGTTGGTTTGCGTGCAGCCAGCAGCAACAGCCTGGTTGATCAGGTGCTGATCCACCAGGAGGCCTGGTCACGGACCGGGCCGTGGGGGCGTTGACCCCCGAAACTCTCTCCAGGTAAACTCCAGGTAAACTCCAGGATTGCAGATGAGCAAGGAGGCTTTAGAGTGGGTAGGGGATGTGTAGATCAAGTGTTCACATTGAAGCATATATGCGAACAGTATTTAGATAACGGTAGGGAAGTTTTCATTGCATTTGTGGATTTAGAAAATGCTTATGATAGAGTGGATAGGGGAGCAATGTGGCAGATGTTGCAAGTGTATGGAATACATAGTAAGTTACTAAGTGCTGTAAATAGTTTTTATGAGGATAGTGAGGCTCAGGTTAGGGTCTGTAGGAGAGAGGGAGACTACTTCCCGGTAATAGTAGGTCTTGACAGGGATGTGTAATGTCACCATGGTTGTTTAATATATTTATAGATGGGGATGTAAAAGAAGTAAATGCTAGGGTGTTGGGGAGAGGGGTGGGATTAAATTATGGGGAATCAAATACAAAATGGGAGTTGACATGGTTACTTTTTGCTGATGATACTGTGCTTATGGGAGATTCTAAAGAAAAATTTTAAAGGTTAGTGGATGAGTTTAGGAGGGTGTGTAAAGGTAGAAAGTTGAAAGTGAACATAGATAAGAGTAAGGTGATGAGGGTATCAAATGATTGAGATAAAAAAAAATTGGAAATCACATTGGAGAGAGGGAGAATGGAAGAAGTGAATGTTTTCAGATGTTTGGGAGTTGACGTTTCAGCGAATGGGTTTATGAAGGAAAAAAGGTGAGTGGTGTGTTGAGGTATATGTGGAGACAAAAAAATGTTACCTATGGAAGCAAAGAAGGGAATGTATGAAAGTATAGTGGTACCAACACTCTTATATGGGTGTGAAGCTTGGGTTGTAAATGCTGCATCGAGGAAGCGGTTGGAGACAGTGGAGATGTCCTGTTTAAGGGTAATGTGTGGTGTAAATATTATGTAGAGAATTTGGAGTGTGGAAATTAGGAGGTGTGGAGTTAATAAAAGTATTAGTCAGAGGACTGAAGAGGGGGTGTTGAGGTGGTTTGGTCATTTAGAGAGAATGGATCAAAGTAGAATGACGTGCAGAGCATATAAATCTGTAGGGGAAGGAAAGCGGGGTAGGGGTCATCCCCGAAAAGGTTGGAGGTGGGGTAAAGGAGGCTTTGGGGGGCGAGGGGCTTGGACTTCCAGCAAGCGTGCATGAGCGTGTTAGATAGAAGTGAATGGAGACGAATAGTTTTTAGGACCTGACAAGCTGTTGGAGTGTGAGCAGGCTAATACTGTATTTAGTAAAGGGATTAAGGGAAACCGGTTATTTTTATATAGTCGGACTTGAGTACTGGAAATAGGAAGTACAATGCCTGCACTTTAAAAGAGGGGTTTAGGATATTGGCAGTTTGGAGGGATATGTTATATATCTTCATCCCTTTGACTGTTTCGGTCGTATATATACGTCTTACAAGCCAACGTGTTTGACTTATATATACTCAAAAATTCTAGCGGCTTCAAATCAAGCGAGAGAAAGCTGGTAGGCCCACAGGTGAGAGAATGAGTGTGTGGTCAGTGTGCACAGTATAAAAAAAATCCCACATCACACTGCATGATGAGAAAAAAAACTCCGACTGTGTTTTTGGATTAAAAGGCCAACTTTGAGGTATATTTTCTTGGTTCTCATTTGATAGAATGGAAAATGTAATATAAACATAGAGGTGAGTTTGATTGGTTTTACTATGAAAAAGACCTTGAAATGGAGCTCAAAGTAGCGGAAATGTTCGATTTTTACTGATGTTCAAGAGTAAACAAATGACGTCGTTGTCCAATAATTGTCCAACTAGCCATTCTAATATGCAGTCATGAATGGGTTGACATTATTTATACAATTATTACAATATTGCAGCAGTCTGCATAACAGTAAATCTTCTATTTTTTTGTGTTAATAAAAATTCAAAATAGAAAGCAAGAGTAATAAAAGAGGAGCCTGGAAACGTGACTGATGAACAGAGAAAATGTTATTTTAGTGCCGGGAATGTCTGCATTGTTCATTCTGGACCCTATTTTGAAATTGGCATATTTTTTAATTTGTATGAAATTAGCCACATTGCCAGTTTCTGACCACTTTACTGGGTAGTTGAAATTGGTATATGGGCAGTTTCTTGTACCCACACGATGGAACAAATGGAGTTCTAACAAATGGAACTATGAGTTTGACCAACTAGGACAATGGAATAGGCTGAAAATAGGGCTCAAAGTGGACGAAATCACTGATGCGTAAATATCACTAAGGTTGCTAACTTTACGAGAGCGTAATTCCATAAGTTTTTCATCAAATTTCGTACTTTTGGTATCATTTCCATCGGAAAAGATTCTCTGTCATTTCATAAGAAAACATATTTTTTTTTTTTTTTTAATATTTTGCGACACCAGGAGACACTTCAGGATTTGGGGTTATGATAGTCAGAGGGTTAAATATGCTTTTAAACTGTTGTATTTGGGTGCATCTGCAAAGACAGTGATTATGTATGAGTGAGGTGAAAGTGTTGAATGATGAAAGTATTTTCCTTTTGGAGATTTTCTTTCTTTTTGGGTCACCCTGCCTCGGTTGGAGACGGCTGACTTTATGAATATGTGTATGTATATATATATATATATATATATATATATATATATATATATATATATATATATATATATATATATATATATATATATATATATATATATGCAAAACAACCACTCTGAAAGAATAGAGAAATTCCAAGCGCTTTCGTGACTACTCACATTATCACATAGTTCCTTGATAATGTGAATAGTCACGAAAGCGCTTGGAATTTCTCTATTCTTTCAGAGTGGTTGTTTTGCATATATATATATATATATATATATATATATATATATATATATATATATATATATATATTTTTTTTTTCAACAAGTCGGTCGTCTCCCACCGAGGCAGGGTGACCCAAAAAAGAAAGAAAATCCCCAAAAAGAAAATACTTTCATCATCATTCAACACTTTCACCACACTCACACATTATCACTGCTTTTGCAGAGATGCTCAGAATACAACAGTTTAGAAGCATATACGTATAAAGATACACAATATATTCCCTCCAAACTGCCAATATCCCAAACCCCTCCTTTAAAGTGCAGGCATTGTACTTCCCATTTCCAGGACTCAAGTCCGACTATATGAAAATAACCGGTTTCCCTGAATCCCTTCACTAAATATTACCCTGCTCACACTCCAACAGATTGTCAGGTCCCAAGTATCATTCGTCTCCATTCACTCCTATCTAACACACTCATGCACGCTTGCTGGAAGTCCAAGCCCCTCGCCCACAAAACCTCCTTTACCCCCTCTTTCCAACCCTTTCGAGGACGACCCCTACCCCTCCTTCCTTCCCCTATAGATTTATATGCTTTCCATGTCATTCTACTTTGATCCATTCTCTCTAAATGACCAAACCACCTCAACAACCCCTCTTCTGCCCTCTGACTAATGCTTTTATTAACTCCACACCTTCTCCTAATTTCCACACTCCAAATTTTCTGCATAATATTTACACCACACATTGCCCTTAGACAGGACATCTCCACTGCCTCCAACCGTCTCCTCGCTGCTGCATTTACCACCCAAGCTTCACATCCATATAACAGTGTTGGTACTACTATACTTTCATACATTCCCTTCTTTGCCTCCATAGATAACGTTTTTTGACTCCACATATACCTCAACGCACCACTCACCTTTTTTCCCTCATCAATTCTATGATTAACCTCATCCTTCATAAATCCATCCGCCGACACGTCAACTCCCAAGTATCTGAAAACATTCACTTCTTCCATACTCCTCCTCCCCAATTTGATATCCAATTTTTCTTTATCTAAATCATTTGATACCCTCATCACCTTATATATATCTATTTATATATATATATATATATATATATATATATATATATATATATATATATATATATATATATATATATATATATATATATTTTCAACAAGTCTGCCGTCTCCCACTGAGGCAGGGTGACCCAAAAAAAGAAAGAAAATCCCCAAAAAGAAAATACTTTCATCATCATTCAACACTTTCACCACACTCACACATTATCACTGTTTTTGCAGAGTTGCTCAGAATACAACAGTTCAGAAGCATACACATATAAAGATACACAACATATCCCTCCAAACTGCCAATATATATATATATATATATATATATATATATATATATATATATATATATATATATATATATATATATATATATATATTTTATTATCACACTGGCCGATTCCCACCAAGGCAGGGTGGCCCGAAAAAGAAAAACTTTCACCGTCATTCACTCCATCACTGTCTTGCCAGAAGGGTGCTTTACACTACAGTTTTTAAACTGCAACATTAACACCCCTCCTTCAGAGTGCAGGCACTGTACTTCCCATCTCCAGGACTCAAGTCCAGCCTGCCGGTTTCCCTGAACCCCTTCATAATGTTACTTTGCTTACACTCCAACAGCACGTCAAGTATTAAAAACCATTTGTCTCCATTCACTCCTATCAAACAGGCTCACGCATGCCTGCTGGAAGTCCAAGCCCCTCGCACACAAAACCTCCTTTACCCCCTCCCTCCAACCTTTCTTAGGCCGACCCCTACCCCGCCTTCCTTCCACTACAGACTGATACACTCTTGAAGTCACTCTGTTTCTCTCCATTCTCTCTACATGTCCAAACCACCTCAACAACCCTTCCTCAGCCCTCTGAACAACAGTTTTGGTAATCCCGCACCTCCTCCTAACTTCCAAACTATGAATTCTCTGCATTATATTCACACCACACATTGCCCTCAAACACGACATCTCCACTGCCTCCAGCCTTCTCCTCGCTGCAACATTCATCACCCATGCTTCACACCCATATAAGAGCGTTGGTAAAACTATACTCTCATACATTTCCCTCTTTGCCTCCAAGGACAAAGTTCTTTGTCTCCACAGACTCCTAAGTGCACCATTCACCCTTTTCCCCTCATCAATTCTATGATTCACCTCATCTTTCATAGACCCATCCGCTGACACGTCCACTCCCAAATATCTGAATACATTCACCTCCTCCATACTCTCTCCCTCCAATCTGATATCCAATCTTTCATCACCTAATCTTTTTGTTATCATAACCTTACTCTTTCCTGTATTCACTTTTAATTTTCTTCTTTTGCACACCCTACCAAATTCATCCACCAATCTCTGCAACTTCTCTTCAGAATCTCCCAAGAGCACAGTGTCATCAGCAAAGAGCAACTGTGACAACTCCCACTTTATGTGTGATTCTTTATCTTTTAACTCCACGCCTCTTGCCAAGACCCTCGCATTTACTTCTCTTACAACCCCATCTATAAATATATTAAACAACCACGGTGACATAACACATCCTTGTCTAAGGCCTACTTTTACTGGGAAATAATTTCCCTCTTTCCTACATACTCTTAACTTGAGCCTCACTATCCTCGTAAAAACTCTTCACTGCTTTCAGTAACCTACCTCCTACACCATACACCTGCAACATTTGCCACATTGCCCCCCTATCCACCCTGTCATATGCCTTTTCCAAATCCATAAATGCCACAAAGACCTCTTTAGCCTTATCTAAATACTGTTCACTTATATGTTTCACTGTAAACACCTGGTCCACACACCCCCTACCTTTCCTAAAGCCTCCTTGTTCATCTGCTATCCTATTCTCCGTCTTACTCTTAATTCTTTCAATAATAACTCTACCATACACTTTGCCAGGTATACTCAACAGACTTATCCCCCTATAATTTTTGCACTCTCTTTTGTCCCCTTTGCCTTTATACAAAGGAACTATGCATGCTCTCTGCCAATCCGTAGGTACCTTACCCTCTTCCATACATTTATTAAATAATTGCACCAACCACTCCAAAACTATATCCCCACCTGCTTTTAACATTTCTATCTTCATCCCATCAATCCTGGCTGCCTTACCCCCTTTCATTTTACCTACTGCCTCACGAACTTCCCCCACACTTACAACTGGCTCTTCCTCACTCCTACAAGATGTTATTCCTCCTTGCCCTATACACGAAATCACAGCTTCCCTATCTTCATCAACATTTAACAATTCTTCAAAATATTCCCTCCATCTTCCCAATACCTCTAACTCTCCATTTAATAACTCTCCTCTCCTATTTTTAACTGATAAATCCATTTGTTCTCTAGGCTTCCTTAACTTGTTAATCTCACTCCATAACTTGTTCTTATTTTCAACAAAATTTGTTGATAACATCTCACCCACTCTCTCATTTGCTCTCTTTTTACATTGCTTCACCACTCTCTTAAGCTCTCTCTTTTTCTCCATATACTCTTCCCTCCTTGCATCACTTCTACTTTGTAAAAACTTTTCATATGCTAACTTTTCCTCCCTTACTACTCTCTTTACATCATCATTCCACCAATCGCTCCTCTTCCCTCCCGCACCCACTTTCCTGTAACCACAAACTTCTGCTGAACACTCTAACACTACATTTTTAAACCTACCCCATACCTCTTCGACCCCATTGCCTATGCTCTCATTAGCCCATCTGTCCTCCAATAGCTGTTTATATCTTACCCTAACTGCCTCCTCTTTTAGTTTATAAACCTTCACCTCTCTCTTCCCTGATGCTTCTATTCTCCTTGTATCCCATCTACCTTTTACTCTCAGTGTAGCTACAACTAGAAAGTGATCTGATATATCTGTGGCCCCTCTATAAACATGTACATCCTGAAGTCTACTCAACAGTCTTTTATCTACCAATACATAATCCAACAAACTACTGTCATTTTGCCCTACATCATATCTTGTATACTTATTTATCCTCTTTTTCTTAAAATATGTATTACCTATAACTAAACCCCTTTCTATACAAAGTTCAATCAAAGGGCTCCCATTATCATTTACACCTGGCACCCCAAACTTACCTACCACACCCTCTCTAAAAGTTTCTCCTACTTTAGCATTCAGGTCCCCTACCACAATTACTCTCTCACTTGGTTCAAAGGCCCCTATACATTCACTTAACATCTCCCAAAATCTCTCTCTCTCCTCTACATTCCTCTCTTCTCCAGGTGCATACATGCTTATTATGACCCACTTTTCGCATCCAACCTTTACTTTAATCCACATAATTCTTGAATTTACACATTCATATTCTCTTTTCTCCTTCCATAACTGATCCTTCAACATTACTGCTACCCCTTCCTTTGCTCTAACTCTCTCAGGTACTCCAGATTTAATCCCATTTATTTCCCCCCACCGAAACTCCCCTACCCCCTTCAGCTTTGTTTCGCTTAGGGCCAGGACATCCAACTTCTTTTCATTCATAACATCAGCAATCATCTGTTTCTTGTCATCCGCACTACATCCACGCACATTCAAGCATCCCAATTTTATGAAGTTTTTCTTCTTCTCTTTTTTAGTAAATGTCTACAGGAGAAGGGGTTACTAGCCCATTGCTCCCGGCATTTTAGTCGCCTCATACGACACGCATGGCTTACGGAGGAAAGATTCTTTTCCACTTCCCCATGGACAATAGAAGAAATAAAGAGGAACAAGAGCTATTTAGAAAAAGGAGAAAAACCTAGATGTATGTATATATATATGCATGTGCGTGTCTGTGAAGTGTGACCAAAGTGTAAGTAGGAGTAGCAAGATATCCCTGTTATCTAGCGTGTTTATGAGACAGAAAAAGAAACCAGCAATCCTACCATCTTGCAAAACAGTTACAGGTTTCTGTTTCACAGTCATCTGGCAGGACGGTAGTACTTCCCTGGGTGGTTGCTGTCTACCAACCTACTACCTATATATATATATATACATATATATATACAGATATATATATATATAGATATATATATATATATATAAATATATATATATATATAAATATATATATATATATATATATATATATATATATATATATATAAATATGAGTTAAATACTAATTATCTGAATTGGACCAGAAGTAAGGAAGCTATGTTAAATGATCGGTTATGGAAGGAGAAAAGAAAGAATATGATAAGTAAATTCCAGAATTACTGGAATAAAAGCAAGGTTGAATTGGACATGAAATGGTCGAATAACTTAACGTGTGACATGCACCTGAAGAAATCTGGAGAATAAGGAATAGTTGAGAAGATTACAGGAAGATGATGAATATAGGAAACCTTTGAACCGAAGTGAAGGTAAATTGTGTTGTGAGGAATAACAAGTATACTTTTCAAGTAAGGAGAACGAATTGTGGAAAAAGTTTAGTGAAATTATCAAGTACCTGTTCCCCTTTGTATGGGGCTTTGAAGTTATGAGGTAATACATATTTTGAAAAGGAAAGGATATAAATCAGTACCTGCAATATGATGTGGGAGGCTGAATAGTTATTGGTTTTGTTGAATTATGATGACCAAGATAAAGGACTGTTGAAGTGAACTTCAAGGATGTACCCATGTTTATGAAGAGACCTACAGGTCCTGTGGGTCATACTTTTCTGGAATTAAGCAACTTACACTGAAGTAAAGGTAGAATGAATTACAGAAATAAGCAAAATCATCGAAGAAAGGTGAAATTTACATAAACTGGAAGGCCCAGTAGAATATATCTTGGCAATGGAATGAGATAGCAACTGTTTTAATGAAGCCAGTAGGTTAAATGTAGTGAAAACATGAAGGTGGGGTTGTGTATGATGAAGAAGGTGTTCGGCTTAAGTGGTGATTTAGGAAGGTGGGCAATGGATGATAAGCAAAGACTGATGATGATGTAAGGAAAAGTTAACAATATGCCAAAGTACCAGTAGAAATGCTACGAAGGAAAAAGCCTATGGATGAGAAGGAGGAACAGAAGAGTGTTGGCAATGTCTTAAAGGCAACATAAGTGTAGTGAATGTTGTCAAGCAATTTTGTTTGAAAAATAAGAAAAAGATTTTGAGTGGATAACTTTGAAGATTAGAAAACCTAGAGGGCTTAAATGAATTTGTCGAAAAATTATAAGGAGGAAGAAGACCGTTAAATGGAAGGATTGAAGGTATTGGAAGATGGAAAAATTGACACAGGTGTGATGTTGATGATAACTAAAGAGCTGTGTGTGAAAGCATGGTTTTGGGAGAATGGCATGCTTTGTAGAAAGGTGAGGAAAAAATAGTTGTAATTGAGGGAAGATTCGTTGAATGTGGAAGCTAAATGAAAGAAACAGCTGGAACCAAATGAGGTCAAAAGATAGTTAAATGAAATTATTAAAAGCATGAGTGAATATAAGTTTTGAGTGATTTGGTACTGTGTTTAATGTATGGAAGGAAGTTGGCAGAAGAGCTGTATGAATTCCTTTGTACCTAGGCAAAAGAAGAAAGACAAAGAGTGCCAATCTATAGAGATGGTGTCTGAGTTGTCCTGAAGCACCTGGCCTAGTGTTATGTTAAGAGGATATCAATTGGATTGAAATGAAGGACCAACGAATGAATAAGGAAGCTAGGAAAGGTAACGATGGTAGGTGTTCATTGAATGTGGCTAGTATCAAGTAATTGGTCTATGATGAACGGCTGTTTAGAACAAGGCTGATTGTTTGTAATTTGGATTAGGCGTATGATTGAAGGGTGGAATAGGTGAGGCAATGAACAGATGTTACGAGGTGTGCCTGGTGTGGAGGCTTAGGGTACTGGCTGCAGTGGACGAAGGAGAGTGAGGGCTCGCCAGAGTATGTGTGGAAAGAGGAAATTTCCCAGTAAAAATGAGCCACCAAATTATAAGGGAGATGTGTGAATGTCACCGTGGTTGTTTAACTATAATACATAGAATAAGGAATTGTATTAGAAAATGAAATGCGAAGATCTGGCATTTTGGACGATGAAATTAAGATATCATATACACACAAAGGTGATTGTCACAACTGTCTGCTGATGACCTTGTGCTCTTGGAAGATTCTGAAAACGGCGTTGAATATATATATACAATATATGTATATACATACATACATGCATGCATACATACATACATATACAGTATATTAATAAGTGGTACATGCATTACAGGAGCATAACAAACCACTACATGATCAAGCCAACGTGTCGTGACCAAGACGTGGAGTGGGGCTATGCCTTTGATGTCCACCTTAATGCCTACTTCCCTCCACTAATTATCCTTCACTTCTTCCAGCTCTTCTTTTATCATGGTAAGTGTTAAGTTTGCATCGTGTTCTTTAAAGAGATTATAATAAGTTTTCCCCTGATTAGTATCATAAATTTTTACATATAAGAACATAAGAAAGAAGGAACACTGCCTGGTGTTTACCTGGAGTTTACCTGGAGAGAGTTCCGGGGGTCAACGCCCCCGCGGCCCGGTCTGTGACCAGGCCTCCTGGTGGATCAGAGCCTGATCAACCAGGCTGTTGCTGCTGGCTGCACGCAAACCAACGTACGAGCCACAGCCCGGCTGATCAGGAACTGACTTTAGGTGCTTGTCCAGTGCCAGCTTGAAGACTGCCAGGGGTCTGTTGGTAATCCCCCTTATGTGTGCTGGGAGGCAGTTGAACAGTCTCGGGCCCCTGACACTTATTGTATGGTCTCTTAACGTGCTAGTGACACCCCTGCTTTTCATTGGGGGGATGGTGCATCATCTGCCAAGTCTTTTGCTTTCGTAGTGAGTGATTTTCGTGTGCAAGTTCGGTACTAGTCCCTCTAGGATTTTCCAGGTGTATATAATCATGTATCTCTCCCTCCTGCATTCCAGGGAATACAGGTTTAGGAACCTCAAGCGGTCCCAGTAATTGAGGTGTTTTATCTCCGTTATGCGCGCCGTGAAAGTTCTCTGTACATTTTCTAGGTCGGCAATTTCACCTGCCTTGAAAGGTGCTGTTAGTGTGCAACAATATTCCAGCCTAGATAGAACAAGTGACCTGAAGAGTGTCATCATGGGCTTGGCCTCCCTAGTTTTGAAGGTTCTCATTATCCATCCTGTCATTTTTCTAGCAGATGCGATTGATACAATGTTATGGTCCTTGAAGGTGAGATCCTCCGACATGATCACTCCCAGGTCTTTGACGTTGGTGTTTCGCTCTATTTTGTGGCCAGAATTTGTTTTGTACTCTGATGAAGATTTAATTTCCTCATGTTTACCATATCTGAGTAATTGAAATTTCTCATCGTTGAACTTCATATTGTTTTCTGCAGCCCACTGAAAGATTTGGTTGATGTCCGCCTGGAGCCTTGCAGTGTCTGCAATGGAAGACACTGTCATGCAGATTCGGGTGTCATCTGCAAAGGAAGACACGGTGCTGTGGCTGACATCCTTGTCTATGTCGGATATGAGGATGAGGAACAAGATGGGAGCGAGTACTGTGCCTTGTGGAACAGAGCTTTTCACCGTAGCTGCCTCGGACTTTACTCTGTTGATGACTACTCTCTGTGTTCTGTTAGTGAGGAAATTATAGATCCATCGACCGACTTTTCCTGTTATTCCTTTAGCACGCATTTTGTGCGCTATTATGCCATGGTCACACTTGTCGAAGGCTTTTGCAAAGTCTGTATATATTACATCTGCATTCTTTTTGTCTTCTAGTGCATTTAGGACCTTGTCGTAGTGATCCAATAGTTGAGACAGACAGGAGCGACCTGTTCTAAACCCATGTTGCCCTGGGTTGTGTAACTGTTGGGTTTCTAAATGGGTGGTGATCTTGCTTCTTAGGTCCCTTTCAAAGATTTTTATGATATGGGATGTTAGTGCTATTGGTCTGTAGTTCTTTGCTGTTGCTTTACTACCCCCTTTGTGGAGTGGGGCTATGTCTGTTGTTTTTAGTAACTGTGGGACGACCCCCGTGTCCATGCTCCCTCTCCATAGGATGGAAAAGGCTCGTGGTAGGGGCTTCTTGCAGTTCTTGATGAACAACAGGCCTGCTGGCCTATGAGAGGCAGGTCCAATTCTCCCACCGGCTTAAGGCAATGCCTTGACCTAGTGAGGTCAGACACGTCACTTAAGGGAGTAGCACCGCATCCAACCTAGTAGCAAAAGCTAGTCAGGTCCAACTCACACCCACTCGTGTATTTATCCAACCTATTTTTAACTCTTTGACTGTTTTGGTCATATATATATGTCATACGAGCCAATGTGTTTGACATATTAATACGCCAAAATTCTAGCAGCTTCAAATCAAGCACGAGAAAGCTGGTAGACCCACATGTGAGAGAATCGGTTTCCATGGTCAGTGTGCATCATGTAAAAAAAATTGGGGAGCCAGTGGTGCATTGTGGGAATGCCATTTCAGTAGTTCTTGTTCATCGTGTCTAGCAGTAAGAAATATGTGACTCCTCGGCAAATCTGGGACTCTTCTCTTCTCAAGTGATGCTCTAACACAGGTGGAAGTGTCAGTGAAGATCAGTTTCATGGTCTGCGGTCTTCTTTGCCCTTCCCCAATCTTCATGACTTTGCATTTGGCAGGATTGAATTCGAGAAGCAAGTTTCTGGACCACGTGTCCAGCCTGTCCAGGTCTCTTTGTAGTCCTGCCTGATCCTCATCCGATTTAATCCTTCTCATTAACTTCACATCATTTGCAAACAGGGACACTTCAGAGTCTATCCTTTCCATCATGTCATTCACATATATCAAAAATAGCACTGGTCCTAGGACTGACCCCTGTGGGACCCCGCTCGTCACAGGTGCCCACTGTGATACCTCATCACGTGCCATGACTCGTTGTTGCCTCCCTGTCAGGTATTCTCTGATCCATTTCAGTGCCCTTCCTGTTATACACGCCTGATCCTCCAGCTTCTGCACTAATCTCCTGTGAGGAACTGTGTCAAAGGCCTTCCTGCAGTCCAGGAAAATGCAATCAACCCACCCCTCTCTCTCGTGTCTTACTTCTGTTACCTTGTCATAAAACTCCAGAAGGTTTGTGACACAGAATTTACCTTCCATGAATCCGTGCTGGTTGTTGTTTATAATCTTGTTTCATTCCAGGTGTTCCACCACTCTCTTTCTGATAATCTTCTCCATGACTTTGCATACTATATATGTCAGAGACACTGGTCTGTAGTTTAGTGCCTCGTTTCTGTCTCCTTTCTTAAAAATGGGGACTACATTTGCCGTCTTCCATACCTCTGGTAGTTGCCCAGTTTCAAGGGATGTATTGAAGATTGTGGTTAGTGGCACGCACAGCGTCTCTGCTCCTTCTCTAAGGACCCACGGGGAGATGTTGTCCAGACCCCTCGCCTTTGAGGTATCGAGGTTACTTAACAGCTTCTGCACCTCCTCCTCCATTGTTTGTATGTCATCCAGCACCTGTTGGTATATTCCCTGTTGGTGTTCCCCTCTTTGCTGTCTTCTCAGAGCCATTCCTGTCTCTACTGTAAATACTTCCTTAAATCTCATGTTGAGCTCCTCGCATACCTCGTGATCGTTTCTTGTGAGTTCCCCACCTTCTTTCCTCAGCCTGATCACCCGGTCTTTGACTGTTGTCTTCCTCCTGATGTGGCTGTACAGCAGTTTCAGGTCAGACTTGACTTTCGATGCTATGTTATTTTCATACTGTTGCTTGGCCTCCCTCCTTACCTGTGCATACTCGTTCCTGGCTCTTCGACTAATCTCCTTATTTTCCTGTGTTCTTCGCCTTCTGTAATTTTTCCATTCTCAATTGCACTTGATTTTTGCCTCCTTACACTGTCGGGTAAACCAGGGGCTCGTTCTGGTCTTCCCATTATTTCTGTTGCCCTTGGAAACAAACCTTTCCTCTGCCTCTTTGTTGTTACATACGTGCACGTGCGTGCGTGTGTGAGTGTGAACGTGAGTGTGTGTGGGGGGGGAGATATTATAGTAAATATCGAAAGAGGCTGAAACATTTTAATAACGCATGGCATCTTTCTCATATTTATCACACTAAATGACATCTCTCTCACTCACTTGTCACATACAGAATATCCTCCTCATCCTAGCACCAGATGAGCCTGGACCATGGCTGGGCTGTGGGAGTAGAAAATTCATAAAACCAGTCACAATTATATCATTATGGAGTAAGAAACTCACAGACAAACATAGATTATAATTTTTTTCTTGGTGTTCATGATGTTCTCCCAGTGATGTGAGACATGTTCAAGGAACATGTCTCACATCACATAATAACAGTAATGATCAAGGAACTCAATCCCAGGAACAAATGTTTGATTTTCATTACAAATGAAGTGAAAAAAAAAACTGTAGCTGACAATGAATACAATATTTGACATGAATGTCACACACCATCTTTCTCACACTTTCTTCTTTCAACAAACCGGTGGTATTCCACTGAAGCAGGGTACCCCCCCCCCCCAAAAAAAAAAAAGTTTCTCTTTTTAACTTTATTTATGTATACAGGAGAAGGAGTTACTAGCCCCTTGCTCTCAGCATGTTAGTCACCTCTTGGTTTAGGAAGACACGTAAGCAAACACTATAACATATTTATTAGAAAACGTTTCAGTCCTGGGACCTTGATCACTTCTAACATACAGAGGTAGAAATACATTATATATATAGGCGGAGAGTGAGATGTGACGCACGTGACATTCCTCAGGTCACGTGCGTCACATCTCACAGTCACCTCTTACAACACGCATGGCTTATGGAGGAAGAATTCTGTTCCACTTCCCCATGGAGATAAGAGGAAATGAACAAGAACTAGTAAGAAAATAGAAGAAAATCCAGAGGAGTGTATATATATATATATGCTTGTACATGTATGTGTAGTGTGACCTAAGTGTAAGTAGAAGTAGCAAAACATACCTGAAATCTTGCATGTTTATGAGACAGTAAAAAGACACCAGCAATCCTACCATCATGTAAAACAATTACAGGCTTCTGTTTTACACTCACTTGGCAGGACAGTAGTACCTCCCTGGGTGGTTGCTGTCTACCAACTTACTGCCTAGAATTTTTCTCACACATTTGTCCCATACATAGCACAAGGCAACTAGCAAAAGTGTGGGTAACAGGGAATGTAGCATAACTCTACAGGTCAGTGTCAGTGTCACTCATGCTTTGTATGTAAGGTCATAGAGAAGATTATCACAAGAGTAATGGAACACCTGGAAAGATAGGGGTTTTTGAACCACAGCCACCATGGTTTTAGGGATGGTAAATCCTGTTTCACAAATCTGTTACAGTTCTATAACAAGGGAACAAAAGTTAGACAAGAGAGAGAAATGTATTACATGGATTACATATTTTTGGAGTGTAAGAAAACATTCATTATAGCTCTACACAAGAGACTGCGACAAAAGCAAGTAAAGCAGGCAGGAATAACAGGGAAATACAGGAATAGTTAACAGAAAGGAAGCAATGAGTTACTATCTGCAAACAGATGTTAGAATGGGCAAGTGTGATGAGTAGGGTTCTACAAGGGTCAGTACTGGGACCAGTACTGTTCCCTGTGTTTATGAACGACATGACAGAAGAAATCATAAGAAGAAAATTAACAGAGCCAAACCAGAAAAGACTACAAACAGATGTTGACAAGCTGCAGGATTGGTCTGTCAAGCGGCTGTTAGAATTTAACTCCAGCAAATGCAGAGTTATCAAGATCAGGGAAAGGACAAAGATGATCAGAAACAGGATACAGGTCTGGGGAGCAAAAGCAGCAAACCTTCCTGAAAGGGAAGAAACTGGAGATGATCATAGTTCCAAGCATACTCCCCGAGATGCACATCACTTGAATAACTGCCATAGCAAACATGAGACTGGCATTAAATTAGCTTTCAGGAATCTCAATAAGGAGTCATTCACAACACATTTGTCAGATCCATCTTGTAATACTCAGCTTCAGTATGAAACTCACTTCTGATAAAGTATGTCAAAAAGCTGGAAAAAATGTGAAGGTTTGCAACAAGACTAATCCCAGAGCTAAGGGGCATGATCTGTCAAGAGATGCTAAAGAAGGTATGTCTGAAGACAGAAGAAGAACATGACATTCTCCTTATATACCATCAACACTATCATCATTGTAGTCATAAATATACCATTAACAATACTATTATTGTAGTAATAATTTTTTTTTTTCAAGAAACAGGTCATATCCCACCAAGGCAGGGTGACCTAAAAAGAAAAAATTTTGTTTTTCTTTTTTGATTTGTACAGTAGACTGTTGATTAAAACAGTTTCCTTTAAAACATTTTCTCCATTAAACTACTGTCAAATTTGCAGCATATTTTCATTTTACACTTCGTAAAATTCAATTTAAACGGTTCTGCTTCACGGTAGTGAAAAAATTTCAGCACTGCAAGCTGGATGAATGACTTACTGACTGACCTGATTTACTGATTTTCTAAATAACTTAACTGACCTGACTTGACTGATTTACTGAATGACTTGACTGATTTACTGACTGACCTACTGACTTGACTGACCAACTTGACTGATTTACTGATTTGACTGATGGTTTACTGACTTGAATGATTGACCTATTAAATTGAATGACTCTACTGACTTGACTAACTGACCTACTGACTCACTTGACTGGACTGACTTACTGGACTACTATCCACCTCAGCCCAGGTGGGCCTCAGCATGCCTATCCACTACCTCCTTCACAATCATTGACAAACACCAGCAACCACAATTTAAGGTAAGAAATATTATTTCTGTTGCATTTTTAGCCTTAAGCAACAGAAAAAACATACATTGTAACAATAATGAACAACAGTTGCACTATTACTAAACTACTACTAAAGTCACCTTCAGACTTCACAATGAGGCAGCCATTAATAACTTCACAACAGCAGTAACAAACATTGACTGGCACACTGAGCTAGAAATCTATACAGATATTGACGAATGTATTAATAATTTTCTAAAGAAGACCCAATACCTCTATAACAAGCACTGCCCTAAAAAAACTAAACAGATGACAGCTAAGAGACTGAACAGTCCCTGGCTAACACCCAGCATTCTCAAATCCATAAATACAAAACACCAATATGAAAAACAGTACAGAATGGGTCACATAACCAGAGACCAAACAAAACGTTACTCGTCAATCCTAACCAGCCTGATAAGAAGGGCAAAAAAATTGTATTATGAGAACAGATTATCCAACTTACGAGGTGATATAAAAAAGACCTGGAAAACCCTATCAGAAATTCTGGGAACAAAAAAGATATCACGAAATAGCGAAATAAAATTAGCAAAGTCAGATGAACCCCAACTCCCACCAACAGAAACAGCAAACAGACTCAATGATTTCTTCTCCACTATAGGACAAAACCTTGCCAATAAAATCCCAAGCTCAGATACCCCACCAAATGACTACCTCACTGGCAACTACCCGAACACACTGTTCCTAGCTCCGACTAACCCATACGAAGTCTCCCTTATTATCAACGCACTAAAAAACAAGGCAGGAGATTTAAATACCTTACCACCCTTTATATACAAAAAAGTGTCACAAGTGCTATCACCAATCATTGCAACACTCTTTAACAAATCCATTGAATCCTCCACCTTCCCTACAGTACTCAAAATAGCAAGGGTCACCCCGATCCACAAAGGAGGAAACCAAACAGAGTTGAATAACTATAGGCCAATATCCAACTTACACCCTCTCTCAAAAATCTTTGAAAAATTAATTCATAAACGAATCTACTCCTACCTTATCTCCCAAAACATACTCAACCCCTGCCAATTTGGATTCAGGCCTAATAAAAATACTAATGATGCTATTATACACATGCTAGAACATATATACACTGCAACAGAGAAAAAAGAAGTCCCACTGGGGATCTTCATTGACTTACGTAAAGCTTTTGATATAGTTGACCATGACTTGCTCCACGTAAAATTGTCACACTATGGTATAAGAGGGCACTCCCTCAACTACCTCAAGTCATACCTCAGCAACAGAAGCCAATATGTGTACACAAATGGGGCAAACTCTTCTGCACAACCAATTACAGTTGGTGTCCCACAGGGAAGTGTCCTTGGCCCTCTTCTCTTTCTCCTATACATAAATGACCTACCAAATGCTTCGCAATTACTCAAACCCACACTATTTGCAGATGACACTACATACGTCTTCTCCCACCCGAGCCCAGTCACGCTAGCCAATACTGTAAATACCGAATTACAGAAAATATCTACCTGGATGAGGACTAACAAACTTACACTAAACATTGACAAAACCTACTTCATTCAGTTTGGTAACAGAGCTACAGCTGTCCCTCTTAACATAATGATAAACGGATCACCTATCACAAAGCTAACAGAGGGAAAATTCTTAGGAATCCACCTTGATAATAGACTCAAATTTCATACACATATACAACAAATTTCTAAGAAAATTTCCAAGACTGTAGGCATACTATCGAAGATACGGTACTATGCTCCACAGTCAGCCCTCCTGGCCCTATATCACTCTCTTATTTACCCCTATCTCACCTATGGAATTTGTGCATGAGGCTCAACAACAATTAACCATCTCAGACCACTAATTACCCAACAAAAGGCTGCAGTTAGAATGATAACAAATTCTCACTACAGGCAGCACACTCCACCAATACTCAATACACTAAACCTACTCACCATACAAAACATCCATACTTATTACTGCACCTATTACATACATAGAACACTTAACTCTGATATTAACCCTCCCCTCAAACATCTCCTTGCCAACCTCAACAGAACACATGACCATAACACAAGGCACAGATCACTCTTTGATGTTCCTCGTGTCCATCTCACACTATGCAAAAACTCAATGCACATAAAAGGCCCTAAAATCTGGAATTCATTACCTGTAAATATAAAAGAAACACTGCCTGTTTATAAATTCAAGTCTCTTCTCAAAGATCACTTACTCACCCAAAACCAAATAAATACTGAATAACTGAACCTTATAAATTGTATATCTTAAATGTTTCTCACATTATATCACATAAATGTTAAACCTAAAACCCAGTCTAACTTTATTATTTTTTAAATACACTACCTAACAGAATACTCCATATGACTGAATGTACAACAATGCATGCAACCATATGACCTGTCTTTGTAATACTCACTTGTGCTTTATAGTAATCTGTTTACATTAATGTTTTGTCACTGATTTCATCATTGCTTAGTTAATCTTAAGTTAATTTTAAGCCAGCCCGTAATGCTATGCATAGTATAAGTGGCTTTGGCATGCTGCTCTTATCTGTATTTTTTTGTACCTCTGTATGTGTGCTCAAATTGTTAATAAATAAATAATAAATAAATAAATAAATAAATTATTTTTATTTTTGTAAGAGACCTAAAGAAAAGTTGTTTGGCTTTTTTGGGGTCCCCGGAATGTAACCCTATTTTTCCCATACGTTCTTCAGTTCCTTTAACATGGATTTGTGTAACACTGCATTTTCAGGAACTTAACTACTATCTCAATTGATGGTCTTCTGTAATTTATACAGGAGAAGGGGTTACTAGCCCCTTGCTCCCAGCATTTTAGTCACCTTTTACGACACGCATGACTTACAGAGGAAGAATTCTGTTCCACTTTCCCATGAAGATAAGAGGAAATAAAAAATAAGAACTATTAAGAAACTAGAAGAAAACCCAAATAGGTATGTATATATATATGTGCATGTACATGCATGTGTAGTGTGCCCTAAGTGTAAGTAGAAGTAGCAAGATGTACCAGGTATCTTGCATGTTTATGAGACAAAAAAAAAAAGACACCAGCAATAATCCTACCATCATGTAAAACAATAACAGGTTTCCATTTCACACTCCCTTGGCAGGACGGTAGTATCTCCTTCGGTGGTTGCTCTCTACCAACCTACCACCTAGGTCATAAATAATGGTTTGTTTAAAAGTGTTACTGTACAAACATGGCTGTGAGGCAGTGTTGTGTATCACCTACAGTGTTCTTCTATCCCGTGTGTGTGTTTTCTTTGGCAGCCATTCACCTATTTAGTATACATGTACCCTGTGCTAGGTTACAAGTTGTCATCAAGTGATACTTTACCCCAGAGGTCGTCAGAGGCATATCGCCTCATATAGTAGCTTCCTTTATTGGCTGAGAGCGTGTGTTTGTGTATATTTACCTATATGTGGTTGCAGGCATTGTGTCTCAGCTCTTGGCCCCTTTTCTTCACTGGCCACTACTGGGTTCATGCTATCCTGGCTTCAAGAGTGTTATTGTACCTCTACTTAATGCTATGTACAGATCCTGCCTCTACCACAAGTTGTCACTTGTATCTACAACACTTCCTACAGTTATCACATAGGTGTTAATATTTTTTCCTCATCTTTCTTGCAGTATTCATCAGCCAGGAGTGGTTTGTCTCGCTGCTCTTTGGTAACTTGTTGTGGCTCTTCGCTATTGGTTACTACATTTACATCACATTCTTAGGCTACAGTGGTGAGTAATTTTTCCCTCAAATCCACAGTAATGAATAGTTAACTGTTGTAGTTACTAGAGTAGAGTTGGGTTCATGTTGTATTTTGTATAATTTTTGGGTATCTGGAACGGAACCAATGAATCCGTTCTAGACACCCAAACATATTAACAAAAAATACATTTTATAGAGAATTCTCTCCAAGAATTTTCTCCAACTAGGGCAGACAAAAACTGAGGTTCCACTGTACTACAAAAAGGTTTCCTCATCAATTTTCTTCTATCCTTTCTTGGGACTAATCATAAGTTTGATTTTATAAAAACTTATTTCTGGGTTTAGGTTCTTTGAAGCACCATAGAACTGTAACACCAATAACAAACTGTTGAATCAGTTTATAGCTGGCTTACCTTGTCCTGGCAGCTGGTGCACTACAGCCGACACAGGTGGCAACATTACACATTGCTCAGCTTCTCACTCCCGTTTTTGGTAATTTGTTGAGATACAGGTTATTAACCCTTCCAGGGTCCGTCCCGTAGAGCTACGGCTTCACGTTGGGTGTCCAAACCATAGATCTACGCCAAAATTCTAGCGCCTTCAAATTTAGCGCGAAAACGCTCATAGGCCTACATATGAGAGAACGGGTCTGCATGGTGGGTGTGCACCATAAACAAAATATCTAGGCGCCCACATAGCATTGTGGGAACGCCGGCTCAGTTACCCTTGTTCACCATGTCTTTTCGCAAGGCAGCTCTCACTCCTAGGAAAATTGGGACTCTCCTGTTCCTATCTCATAGTTCTGACAGTGATGGAAGTGGAGATGAAGACGAATTCTTTGGCTTTGATCAGTTAGTGACTGAAAGGAATGACCAGGATATCGATAATAGTGCAGAAAACCCTGACGATCCTCAACCTTCTACCTCTGGTGTGGGCACTCGTCAGTCATGGTCAGTTGTACCTCAACGCAAGAGAAAACTATTATTTTCATGTGGCCAGGCCTCTGACTTCAGCAATGATGATGATAGTGACGTGGATTGTGATTTTATTGCTCTTGACGATCATTCGAGTAGTGATAGTGAGGAATCATATTCACCAGTGAAGCGTCGGTATGTACGCCACCTCATGCGCTCGGGTAGTGTACCCTATGCCGTGCTCAGGGGACGGAGTACGTCCCGGAGTACATCCCGGAGTACATCCCATGGCCCTACACCAGGTATAGATAGTTATAGTGAGGATGATGTGGCTACACTTGGCATGGATAGACCACAGGAATCAGTAGATGGTGGTAGTGGTGATGGTAGTGCAACGGCCATGCATGACTCACCAGCCCAGGCTGGGACCCACGCTGCTGACTCCGCAGTTCAAGGACAGAGCGGAGCATCAGCCACCAGCCCACCACAACCACAACTACCTGCACAACCAGCATATGATGTCCAGTATCCACCAGCAAACCATATCTGGGATTGGCATCAAAATCCCAATTTTGTTCCCAAGCCCCACCACTTTGATGACTCGGAAAGTGGAATTCTACCAACTTGTCCCCTTGGAAACACTGCAAATGAACTGGAATTCTTTGAACTATTCTTTGACCAGCCATTGATGGACACTATCATCAGGGAAAGTAATAAGTATTTGAGTACACCATGGCAAATATGATCATATCACCACAGTCAAGACTACACCGGTGGAAAGAGACGACTGTTGTAGAAATGTACAGTGGTCCCTCAATAATCGTCCAGCCTGAAAGTCGTCCATTTCGGAAATAGTCCTGTTTTTTCGTCAAAATATTGGCTCGGAAATGGTCCGGTAACTCGCTAATAGTCCTTCGTCCCGGACGCGTACTCACGGTCTGAGCGGCCTCAAGCCAGGCCTCGGCCTTTCCTTCCCAGCCAGTGTGCCATTGTTTACCAGTGAGCGACGGTCCCCTCACGTGCTCTAGTGAAATATTTCATAATATTTCATTTATTTTAGTGCTTGCAAGTTATTTAAGTGCTAAATAAGCTACCATGGCTCCAAAGAAAGCTCCTAGTGCCAAGCCTTAGGTAAAGAAGGTGAGAAATACGATTGAATTTAAGAAAAACATCATTGAACAATATGATAGTGGCGTACGTGTGGGCGAACTGGCCAGGATGTATAACAAATCCCGTACAACCATATCTTCCATCATAGCCAAGAAAAAGGAAATCAAGGACGCTGTTGTTGCAAAGGGGGTAAATATGCTGACAAAAATGAGATCACCAGTACTCGAAGATGTTGAGAAGTTATTATTGGTGTGGATAAATGAGAAACAATTAGCAGGAGACAGTCTTATGATGTCGATTATTTGTGAAAATGCTAGGCAGTTGCATGATGATTTGGTAAAGAAATTGCCTGCAACTAGTGATGATGTGAGTGAATTTAAGGCTAGCAAAGGCTGGTTTGAGAGATTTAAGAAGCGTACTGGCATACAAAGTGTGGTAAGGCATGGTGATGCTGCCAGTTCGGACCACAAGGCGGCTGAAAAATATGTGTATGAATTCCAGGAGTACATAAACAGTGAAGGACTGAAACCTGAACAAGTGTTCAATTGTGACGAAACAGGCCTCTTTTGGAAGAAAATGCCAAAGAGGACCTTCATTACACAAGAGGAAAAGGCAATGCCAGGACACAAGCCTATGAAAGACAGGCTGATGCTAATGTTCTGTGCTAATGCTAGTGGGGATTTCAAAGTGAAGCCGTTACTAGTGTACCATTCTGAAAATCCCAGAGTGTTCAGGAAAAACAATGTTATGAAGAGTAAATTGTGTGTGTTTTGGAAATCTAATAGTAATTCATGGGTCACGAGGGAAATTTTTGTAGAGTGGTTCAACGAAGTGTTTGGCCCTAGTGTGAAGAATTACCTCCTGGAAAAGAAATTGGATCTCAAGTGCCTCCTAGTAATGGACAATGCACCTGCTCATCCTCCAAACTTGGATGACCTAATTTTCGAGGAGTTTGGGTTCATCACAGTAAAGTTCTTGCCCCCGAATACCACTCCTCTCCTCCAACCCATGGACCAGCAGGTCATTGCAAACTTTACAAAACTCTACACCAAAGCAATGTTTGAAAGGTGCTTGAATGTGACCTCAGACACTCACTTGACCCTACGAGATTTTTGGAAAGAACATTTCAGTATTCTCCATTGTGTAAGCCTCATAGGTAAGGCTTAGGAGGGAGTGACTACCAGGACTTTGAACTCTGCTTGGAGAAAATTGTGGCCAGATTGTGTCCACAAGAGGGATTTTGAAGGGTTTGGGGCTGACCCTGATGAGCCTATGTCAGTTGTTAAATCCATTGTGGCACTGGGGGCTTCCATGGGGTTGGATGTGAGTTTGGAGGATGTGGAAGAGTTGGTGGAGGACCACAACAAAGAGCTAACCACTAAGGAGCTGCAAGAGCTTCATCAGGAACAGCAACAGATGGCAGCTCTGAATCTTGCTGCAGAGGAGGAGGAAGAGAGATGGAGGAAGGTGCCTTCTTCAGAAATTAAGGAGATTTTTGAAATGTGGGGTAGGATGGAAAGATTTATGGAGAAACATCACCCAGAGTAGGATGTTGCAAGCCATATCGGCAACTTGTACAGTGACAGAGTCTTGGCCCATTTTAGGAAAGTTTTAAAGAGGCGCCAGAAACAGAGCTCTCTGGACAGTTTTTTTGCGAGACAGGACTCCAGTGACTCTCAAGGTGGTCCTAGTGGCATTAAGAAACAGAGAAGAGAAGTAACCCCAGAAAAGCAATTGGTACCCGAGGTGTTGATGGAAGGGGATTCCCCTTCCAAACAGTAATTCATCCAATCAGTCTCCTTCTCCAGTCTTCCATACACAAAGAAGAATCGCCAATAAAGGTAAGTGTTATTCTGTTAATGTTTAATTCATCATGTACCACTGTATTGTTTATGTACTACATCTATATTTCATGTAAAAAAAATTTTTGTTTTAATACTTCTGGGTGTCAGGAACGGATTAATTGAATTTACATTATTTCTTATGGGGAAAATTGATTCGTAAATTGTCCATTTCGATAATAGTCCCACTTCCAGGAACGGATTATGGACGATTATTGAAGGACCACTGTATTTGCTTTTTGCAGCAATAATGCTTATGCCTCATGTCTATAAGCATAATATAAAAGCATACTGGTTCACAGATCGGCTAATTTCTACCCCGGTCTTCAGTGAAATCATCCCAGTGAACAGGTTTATCTTACTGTTACGTATGTTGCACTTCTCTGACAAAACCAGGCCTGACAGAAGTGACAGGTTATACAAGATTAGAAATGTTTTTATGTATCTCAAACAAAAGTTCAGCATGTACTTTTATCCATTCAAGAATCTTGTAATTGACGAGTCTTTGATTTTGTTCAAAGGTAGGCTGTCATTCAAGCAGTATATACCGAGCAAGAGGAAATGCTTTGGTATAAAACTGTTTATACTCTGTGACTGTGACAGTGGCCTGGTATTGGATATTGTTGTATACACGGGAAGTAAAACATTGAAAGATACCAAGATGTTATTGGGTATCTCAGGTGACGTAGTGAGAAACATGATGGCACCTTATCTTGGTAAGGGGCATACATTATACAGTGGTCCCCCACTTTTCGTAGTTCCCGGCAATCGTAAATTTCGCCAATCATAGGGGTATTTTCGTATAAACATGGACTCGCTTTTCATAGGTTGACTCGCGAGTCGTAGTTCGTCCGGGACGCGTACCCACAGCGTGAGTCGGGGCGGCAGCTAGTCTGGCATTGTTTACCAGTGAGCGAAGGTCCCCTCACGTGCTCCAGCAAAATATTTCATAATATTCCATTTATTTTAGAGCTTGCAAGTACTAAATAGGCTACCATGGCTCCAAAGAAAGCTCCTAGTGCCAAGCCTGTGGTAAAGAAGGTGAGAAATACGATTGAATTTAAGAAAACCATCATTGAACAATATGAAAGTGGTACAAGTGTGGCCGAACTGTCCAGGATGTATAAGAAACCCTACACAACCTTATGTTCCATAGTGGCAAAGAAAAAGGAAATAAAAGACACTGTTGTTGCAAAGGGAGTAACGATGCTGGCAAAAATGAGATCACCAGTACTGGAAGAGGTTGAGAAGTTATTATTGGTGTGGATAAATGAGAAACAATTAGCAGGAGATACTCTTATGACTTCGATTATTTGTGAAAAGGCTAGGCAGTTGCATGAAGATTTGGTAAAGAAATTGCCTGCAAATAGTGGTGATGTGAGTGAATTTAAGGCCAGCAAAGGCTGGTTTGAGAGATTTAAGAAGCGTACTGGCATACACTGTGGTAAGGCATGGTGAGGCTGCCAGTTCGGACCACAAGGTGGCTGAAAAATATGTGCATGAATTCCAGGAGTACATAGAGGCTGAAGGACTGAAACCTGAACAAGTGTTCAATTGTGACGAAACAGGCCTCTTTTGGAAGAAAATGCCAAAGAGGACCTTCATTACACAAGAGGAAAAGGCAATGCCAGGACACAAGCCTGTGAAAGACAGGCTGATGCTAATGTTCTGTGCTAATGCTAGTGGAGATTTCAAAGTGAAGCCATTACTAGTGTACCATTCTGAAAATCCCAGAGTGTTCAGGAAAAACAATGTTATGAAGAGTAAATTGTGTGTGTTTTGGAAATCTAATAGTAAGGCATGGGTCACGAGGGAAATTTTCGTCGAGTGGTTCAATGAAGTGTTTGGCCCTAGTGTGAAGGAGTATCTCCTGGAAAAGAAATTGGATCTCAAGTGCCTGCTAGTAATGGACAATACACCTGCTCATCCTCCAAACTTGGATGACCTAATTTTCGAGGAGTTTGGGTTCATCACAGTAAAGTTCTTGCCCCCGAATACCACTCCTCTCCTCCAACCCATGGACCAGCAGGTTATTGCAAACTTTAAAAAACTCTACACAAAAGCAGTGTTTCACAGGTGCTTGGCTGTGACCACAGACACTCACTTGACCCTAAGGGAATTTTGGAGAGAACACTTCAGCATCCTCCATTGCATAACCCCTATAGGTATGGCTTGGGAGGGAGTGACTACCAGGACTTTGAACTCTGCCTGGAGAAAATTGTGGCCAGATTGTGTCGACAAGAGGGATTTTGAAGGATTTGGGACTGACCCTAATGAGCCTATGTCTGTTGTAAAACCAATTGTGGCACTGGGGAGTTCCATGGGGTTGGATGTGAGTTTGGAGGATGTGGAAGAATTGGTGGAAGACCACAATGAAGAGCTCACCACTGAGGAGCTGCAAGAGCTTCAGCAGGAAGAGCAACACATTGCAGCTCAGAATCTTGCTGCAGAGGAGGAGGAAGAGAGATGGAAGAAGGTGCCTTCTTCAGAAATTAAAGAGATTTTTACTATGTGGGGTAAGATGGAAAGCTTTATGGAGAGACATCATCCTAACAAGGTTGTTGCAAGCCAGGTTGGCAACATGAACAGTGACAAAGTCTTGGGCCATTTTAGGGAAGTGTTAAAGAGACGCCAGAAACAGAGCTCTCTCCACAGTTATTTTGCGAGACAGGACTCCAGTGACTCTCAAGGTGGTCCTAGTGGCATTAAGAAACAGAGAAGAGAAGCAACCCCAGAAAAGCAAATGGTACCTGAGGTGTTGATGGAAGGGGATTCCCCTTCCAAACTATAAACAATCCACTCTCTCTCCTCCTCCAGTCTCCCATACACTAAGAAGAATCTCCAATAAAGGTAAGTGTTATGCTGTTAATGTTTCATTCATCATTTCCCATTGTATTGTTTATGTACTACATGTATATTTCATGTAAAAAAAATTTTTTTAATACTTCTGGGTGCCAGGAACGGATTAATTGTATTTACATTATTTCTTATGGGGAAAATTGATTCGTAAATCGTAAATTTCGTTTATAGTAACGGCTCCAGGAACAGATTAATTACGAAAAACGAGGGACCACTGTATACCGATAACTGGTACACAAGCCCATTACTCAGTGATTTCTTGCGAGTGAACAAGACAGATGTGTGTGGCACAGTGTGTTCTAATTGTAAACATATGCCCAGGCTCAACGCAGGTGCTCATGGTGATGACGTGCAGGTGTTTACTGCCAATGACATCAGGGCATTACGGTGGCATGACAAACGAGATGTCACATTGTTGACAACCATTCACCATAATGAAATGCAAGACAGTGGCAAAGTTGATCGAGTGACTAATGAACGTATTCGAAAGCCAGTGACAGTGATTGATTATACACAAAACATGCATTTGGTTGACAAATGTGACATGCAGATTGGTTTTGTTGACTGTGTTCGTAAGAGTTACAAGTGGTACATGAAACTTTTCTTCCATCTCATGGACATTTCAATGCTCAATGCTTATAATATGTACCAAATGAAGACTGGCAACAGACCACCGTATGGTGAATTTTGTTTGTCTGTTGTCAGACAACTCATAATGAAGTACCAGGTAACAACACCTGCTATACAACAAGGTCCTCGAACTCCTCAGGATATACCCAAGCGTTTGAGGAGGGAAGGTGATCATTTCATAATACAACTTCCTTCAACTCAGAAGAAATTTGCTCAGAAGAGATGCATCGTCTGTGCACAAACAAAACGACGGCAACAAAGACGCAAAGACACGCGGTTTATGTGTGAGGAATGTAAGGTACCTCTGTGCATGGTGCCTTGTTTCAAAGAGTTCCACAAGCTCCAGCAGTTCTAAAACCACGTCCAGTGATTGTAAATATGTAAATATATGATAGAACATTAGTATTATACAAGATTTGTGCATGTTTATTGTAATAAACAACAGTGGTAAACAATAATATGATAATAACTTTAGTGCGGTTATTGTGTTCAATACAGTGAGTTTATATATATACATTTATTTATTTATTTATTTATTTATTTAAAAATTTGAGCACACATACAGAGGTACAAAAAATACAGATAAGAGCAGCATGCCAAAGCCACTTATACTATGCATAGCATTACGGGCTGGCTTAAAATTAACTTAAGATGAACTAAGCAATGATGACATCAGTGATAAAACTTTAATGTAAACAGATTACTATAAAGCACAAGTGAGTATTACAAAGACAGGTCATATGGTTGTATGCATTGTTGTACATTCAGTAGAATGGAGTATTCTGTTAGGTAGTGTATTTAAAAAATAATAAAGTTAGATTGGGTTTTAGGTTTAACATTTATGTGATATAATTGTGAGAAACATTTAAGATATACAATTTATAAGGTTCAGTTATTCAGTATTTATTTGGTTTTGGGTGAGTAAGTGATCTTTGAGAAGAGACTTGAATTTATAAACAGGTAGTGTTTCTTTTATATTTACAGGTAATGAGTTCCAGATTTTAGGGCCTTTTATGTGCATTGAGTTTTTGCATAGTGTGAGATGGACACGAGGAACATCAAAGAGTGATCTGTGCCTTGTGTTATGGTCATGTGTTCTGTTGAGGTTGGCAAGGAGATGTTTGAGGGGAGGGTTAATATCAGAGTTAAGTGTTCTATGTATGTAATAGGTGCAGTAATAAGTATGAATGTTTTGTATGGTGAGTAGGTTTAGTGTATTGAATATTGGTGGAGTGTGCTGCCTATAGTGAGAATTTGTTATTCTAACTGCAGCCTTTTGTTGGGTAATTAGTGGTCTGAGATGGTTACTTGTTGTTGAGCCCCATGCACAAATTCCATAGGTGAGATAGGGGTAAATAAGAGAGTGATATAGGGCCAGGAGGGCTGACTGTGGAGCATAGTACCGTATCTTCGATAGTATGCCTACAGTCTTGGAAATTTTCTTAGAAATTTGTTGTATATGTGTATGAAATTTGAGTCTATTATCAAGGTGGATTCCTAAGAATTTTCCCTCTGTTAGCTTTGTGATAGGTGATCCGTTTATCATTATGTTAAGAGGGACATCTGTAGCTCTGTTACCAAACTGAATGAAGTAGGTTTTGTCAATGTTTAGTGTAAGTTTGTTAGTCCTCATCCAGGTAGATATTTTCTGTAATTCGGTATTTACAGTATTGGCTAGCGTGACTGGGCTCGGGTGGGAGAAGACGTATGTAGTGTCATCTGCAAATAGTGTGGGTTTGAGTAATTGCGAAGCATTTGGTAGGTCATTTATGTATAGGAGAAAGAGAAGAGGGCCAAGGACACTTCCCTGTGGGACACCAACTGTAATTGGTTGTGCAGAAGAGTTTGCCCCATTTGCATACACATATTGGCTTCTGTTGCTGAGGTATGACTTGAGGTAGTTGAGGGAGTGCCCTCTTATACCATAGTGTGACAATTTTACGTGGAGCAAGTCATGGTTAACTGTATCAAAAGCTTTACGTAAGTCAATGAAGATCCCCAGTGGGACTTCTTTTTTCTCTATTGCAGTGTATATATGTTCTAGCATGTGTATAATAGCATCATTAGTATTTTTATTTGGCCTGAATCCAAATTGGCAGGGGTTGAGTATGTTTTGGGAGATAAGGTAGGAGTAGATTCGTTTATGAATTAATTTTTCGAAGATTTTTGAGAGAGGGTGTAAGTTGGATATTGGCCTATAGTTATTCAACTCTGTTTGGTCTCCTCCTTTGTGGATCGGGGTGACCCTTGCTATTTTGAGTACTGTAGGGAAGGTGGAGGATTCAATGGATTTGTTAAAGAGTGTTGCAGTGATTGGTGATAGCACTTGTGACACTTTTTTGTATATAAAGGGTGGTAAGGTATTTAAATCTCCTGCCTTGTTTTTTAGCGTGTTGATAATAAGGGAGACTTCGTATGGGTTAGTCGGAGCTAGGAACAGTGTGTTCGGGTAGTTGCCAGTGAGGTAGTCATTTGGTGGGGTATCTGAGCTTGGGATTTTATTGGCAAGGTTTTGTCCTATAGTGGAGAAGAAGTCATTGAGTCTGTTTGCTGTTTCTGTTGGTGGGAGTTGGGGTTCATCTGATTTTGCTAATTTTATTTCGCTATTTCGTGATATCTTTTTTGTTCCTAGAATTTCTGATAGGGTTTTCCAGGTCTTTTTTATATCACCTCGTAAGTTGGATAATCTGTTCTCATAATACAATTTGTTTGCCCTTCTTATCAGGCTGGTTAGGATTGACGAGTAACGTTTTGTTTGGTCTCTGGTTATGTGACCCATTCTGTACTGTTTTTCATATTGGTGTTTTGTATTTATGGATTTGAGAATGCTGGGTGTTAACCAGGGACTGTTCAGTCTCTTAGCTGTCATCTGTTTAGTTTTTTTAGGGCAGTGCTTGTTATAGAGGTATTGGGTCTTTTTTAGAAAATTATTAATACATTCGTCAATATCTGTATAGATTTCTAGCTCAGTGTGCCAGTCAATGTTTGCTACTGCTGTTGTGAAGTTATTAATGGCTGCCTCATTGTGAAGTCTGAAGGTGACTTTAGTAGTGTCTTGGGGTAATTTACCAAGAGTTGTTATGAGAAAAGTAGGGTAGTGGTCTGTGGTATTATCTGTAATTATGCCTGATTTTAAAGGGGATATGGTGTTGGTCCAGATGTGGTCAAGTAGGGAAACACTAGTCTCTGTAACTCTTGTAGGTTTTGTTACTGTTGGTAGCAACATACAGTTACTCATTGTGTTTGTGAATTCAGTAACGTGTGGGTCCTGGTCTTGCAGGAGATTTATATTGAAGTCACCTGAGAGTAGTAAGTGATCTTTGTTCATGCGTGCATCAGTTATCATACTTCCTAGGTTTTGACTAAATTGGCTAATGTTTGACTGTGGAACTCTGTAAATGTTTATCAATGTGAGAGGTTTTTGTAGGTATTTGGATTTGAATTTGGCTATTATATATTCCCCATGTTCATCCCTTGTGCAAGTATTAGTGATACATTCTAGTTGGTCTGAGTAGTATATGGCTGTGCCACCCCCTTGTTAGTCTGGCCTACAGTTGTGTATGGCTGTGTAACCAGGAATGGCATAGACATCTGTACTATCAGGCTTTAGCCAGGTTTCAGTTAGTGTAATGATGGACATATTGGCATGTAAGGAATTTAGTAATGCTATGAGGTCATCGTAATGCTTGCTTAAAGATCTGATATTGTAGTTAAAGATAGTTATGTTGTTGTTGGCACTGAGAAGTGCCTTTGATTGTTCTGCAGTGTAGTAATTACAGTAACTGTTTGATTCATTTAAGTCATTAAATAAGAGGTTGGTATCAGGATCAATGCTTGTAATCATAAGATTTGTAGTGAATCTATAGTTAGAATTAAGTATAAAACAAAGTAAATAGTCTTAAGCTAAAAAATAGCACCTGAATTATTTAACAAATGTAAAATAATGAGCTAAGGTAGTTTTTTTTTTTTTTTTTTTTTTTTTTTTTTTTTTTTTTTTAAGCTAAAATAAAGGAGACAATATAAAAGGGACTAATACAAATAAAGTGATAATCAAATAATGGAGCTTGGGAATATGATAGTAGGTAGTACTATAAAGGTAATTCTTTAAAGTTAGAATTATAGTATAAAATAATAATATAAAAGGGACTAATGTAAGTTGTGGTGAACAATAAAGTGGTAATCAAATAAATGAGCTTTGGAATATAATGGCAAAATTGTGAACTTATTCTACTTTAGCACCTGAGAATAGCACCTTGATTATTTTAACAATTGTGAATGTATAAACTAGGGTAGTTATATAAAGCTAAAATAAAGGAGAAAATATATAAGGGACTAAAATTAAGTAATGGTAAACAAAGTTAAATGGACAGGTGGTCACTATGAAATAATATTGGTTTAGGAGTAAGATCTGATTTGTAATATTAAATAAATTGAGCAGTTTATTGCACAATAAAAGTAAAAAAAATGAGGTAGTTGGTACTAGCTAGCAAAAGATAGTTTTGGTACTTGCAAAAAAGTAATTGGAATATACACTAATTGCATACACAATGAAAAGTGACTAAAAAAACAAGTAGTGATAAACAAAATTAAATGGACAGGTAAGAATAATGAATATTATTAATTTGGAGTAAGATTTGACTTGTAATTTAAAATTATGAGCAATTAATAGCAGTAAGAAAGAAGTATAGAGTATTGGAGGTATTTCATTAGCTAGTGATGAAAAATAATAAAAATAATAATGTACAATATAATAGTAACGTACACTATATGCACCACACGTATATATGTATTAAGGGCACTTATCTAATCTGTTACAGAAATGTCAGCTTTTCTAAGGAAGGTAGAGAAATCGTGTTCATTTGAGATAGTATATTGTTGTCCTGTTGATGTTTTCCTTACTAGTATTTTCCCATCTCGCGTGAAACACTGATGTACAGTGGACCCCCGGTTAACGATTTTAATCCGTGCAAGAGGGCTCATCGTTATGCGAAATAATCGTTATGCGAATTAATTTTCCCCATAAGAAATAATGGAAATAAAATTAATCCGTGCAAGACGCCCAAAAGTATGAAAAAAAATTTTTTTTACCACATGAAATGTTAATTTTAATACACACAAACTGAAAAAGGCATGCACAATTACATGACACTTACTTTTATTGAAGATCTGGTGATGATTGATGGGATGGGAGGAGGGGAGAGCATTATCTTCTTACTGTTTAGAAGGGGAATCCCCTTCCATTAGGACTTGAGGTAGCAAGTCCTTTTCTGGGGTTACTTCCCTTCTTCTTTTAATGCCACTAGGACCAGCTTCAGAGTCACTGGACCTCTGTCGCACAACAAATCTGTCCATAGAGCTCTGTACCTCCCGTTTCTTCAAGACTTTCCTAAAATGGGCCATAACATTGTCATTGAAATAGTCACCAGCACGGCTTGCAACAGCTGTGTCAGGGTGATTTTCATCTATAAAGGTTTGCAGTTCAAACCACTCTGCACACATTTCCTTAATCTTTGAAGTAGGCACAATGGATTCCACAACTGGCATAGGCTTCTCAGGGTTAGCCCCAAACCCTTCAAAATCTTTCTTAATTTCCATACTAATTCTCACCCTTTTTACCACAGGGTTGGCACTAGAAGCTTTCTTGGGGCCCATGGTCACTTATTTTCCAGAAACACCACCGAAAACACTGTAATAATACGAAATATTCCGAGTGTATGCTTGGATGTTACCGCGGAGGCTGGCTGGTAAACAATGGGACGGCCGGCACATGTGAGGGCACATTGGACGCGTCTCGGACGAAAATCGGTATGCGGGTTTTTAATCGGTATGCGGGGCAAAAATTTTGCGATAAAAGTAATCGTTATGCGGAAAAATCGCTATGCGATGCCATCGTTATGCGGGGGTCCACTGTATTTTGTTTTCCTGTTTAAGTTTTCTCAGCCTGAACAGAAGGTTTTGACGTTTTTTTGTTAGACACTCATTTATGTACACTCCATTTTTCATTGTAATTGCTGATTTAATTAGGTCCTTTCTTTTATCGTATGAATGAAGTCGGATCATTATACTGTGTTTACTTCCTGGTTTTCCTAGCAAACGTGTTTCTTTGATTTCATTGTTTTGCACGATGACTTGTACGTGGTTCTGTATTATCCTGATAGCAGTTTCTTTGCACTGTGCTTGTGTTATGTCACTAGGAATGTGTGGACTGTTTATTATTACTGCATCAGACAACTTATCTTGTTCAGTTTTGTCGTCTTGGAAATCAAGGTATTCATTTAGTCGAGTGTGCATGTTCTGATTCCAGTCCTTGATTGCTTCTTCAACCTTCATATTTATTGTTGTTATTTGCTCAGTGTGACTGGCTATAGCTGCTTTTAGAGTATTTTCTGTGTCAACACTTCCCGATGTAATCTTCTCTTCAAGGTTTTGGATCTTATTCTCGAGGTTGGTTATCTTGGATTCTCGTCGCTCGAGTGTTGCTTTGATATCTTTGATTTCATTTTCTAGAGCAACGATGTAGTCCTTGATATTGTCAGGAATAATCATACCTGAGTTATCATGGGTGAATCCTTTGAAGGGAGTGGAGTTGGAGGGGGAGTCAGCAGTATTGGTCTCTCAGGCCCCAAATGTTAGTAGGAAAAGAAAAAAAATAGAAAAGAAAAGAAAAAACTACAAAAAACGGTAAATAAAATATCTAATGTGAGTGTGTGGAAATCGTCGATGTTGCCACCACCACATCATTTGGGGTCAACTTCTCGGCACTGTATCTCGGTAAGTACTGATCAGAAAATTTTTTTTTGTCTTATTACCTTCACAAAAATATACTCTTTAATTCTGTAAGAATTTTTTTTTTTTTTTTTTTTTTTTTTTTTTTTTTTTTTTTTTTTTTTTTTTTTTTTTTTTTTTTTTTTTTTTTCAAAATTTCTTTGACACTGGAGCACCACTTCAGATTTTGGCCTTGGACCCTGAAGGGGTTAAAATAGGCCCAACCCTCCTCTGGTGAAGAGAAAGTAACCATGATACAAGATGTAGCTGGTGGTGCCAGAATAATGGGAAGGCCACAATAAGTCAGAATTCAATGACTGTCATTGAATAAATAGAATACGTACTGATCTGGGACTCAAACCTGGTGCTTGTACTTACCAAGACCACCTCTGTAACCACCGAGCCATAGTGTGTGCATGTCAGGGTATGACTGCCAGCATTTTCAGCACTCCAAACATGGTGAACACTAAAGCCCATGAGGTCATTTGTCAAAACTAAATGGGATTTGGAACCTGTGTAGTGTCTGATGTTGACACCAGAGAGGACACCAGTGCACATGAGCATAGAATGTAAACAAGATGTTATACTATGTACAAAAGTGGTTTGTGAATCTGTTATTACTAATGTTACAGAGGTTCATCCGAGAGGCTACTTTTACTATGATGGTTCATTGAACCTCATCACACAAATGTACTGTAATTATCATGGCTCTTTGCTTTTCCAAATGACAGTACAGTGCTTTCATTTTATATTTATATTTTTTCAGTGCAAAAATCATATTACGACTTGATAGTCAGGTTTTGTGACTTTTTAACACATTGGGCGCTTCCCACCGAGGCAGAGTGACCCAAAAATGAAGAAACACTTTCATCACCATTCACTCCATCACTGTCTTACCAGAGGTGTGCCAGTACTGCAGTTCAATAACTGCAACATATCTCAGTGAATTTTATACTGCTGTACTTTAATAGTGTTCCATGTGTTTCAGCACTACCCATTCTCCATCGAGCACGAGTGTTCCTATATGCTCTTCCTGTGTTGATGGTGTTGTTGTTGGTGAGCCTGGTGGTGCGAGTGAACCTCTGCCGTGTCCTCATGAACTTCTACCATTATCGCGTCCTCTGAGAGTCAACACAATAACCATCTTCACTTAGAAAAAGAGTGCTTTCTTTATTGATACTAGATTATGTTATAACTAGCATATTATTAGCAATTTTGGATGATTGATGTGACGTTTGTTGAAACAATTTTCCTGATAGCAAAGTGTATACTTGGCTCCTGATGAAAGCTCATTGTGTATTAAAAATTATGTTCCAGTTGGATTATCTACAGTGTGAAAGCTTTATATATTTTGTATAGAGAATGAAGCTTAATGTTATTTATTCTTATAATGTACAGTGATCAAGTAATTATATTTAGAAGATCAAGACAAAATTAATAAGGTTTATTTTCTTGATTCACAAACATTAATGTGTGTGTTACAGTTCTTAAAATGTATAAGAATAAATTATAGGTACAAAGTTAGCTTCAGTATTTCAAGTAATTTTAGTTATTTTATTTACAGTAAACTGCTGATCAAAAAACATTTTAATTGTTTATTTATGAAGAGAATCTGTTTTCAAAACTCTTTCTGCTTTTTCATTCATTGTTTCTTGCTGTTTCTCTCTCTCTCCTACATTCTTATGTATATATGTATGCTTGCAGAAGAAATGCAGATGGTCAAATGTTTATAGTATCTCTTTTTAAAATTGAGAAATGGATTTAGAGATTGTAAAGCATTTGTTAAATCACTCAGCCATATTGTCAAAAATATATACATTTACAGTACTATTATATCTTTAATTAATGTTCAGCCTTGAAGTTATAATACATACTATAATCTGTATACAATACTATAAGTGGGAAGACTGATGAAAGGCTCTTAGTCCAAGGAACTAGAGTTACTCTCCCTTGTAGCAAACCTGATTACCTCCCATTCCCCAGTGCTGTATGACCCTTATGGGTTTAATGCCTCGCCATATAACTGTCATTTAATGGACTTAAGAAAATGGGAACAAAATCTGCTGGATCAGTTTATTTGGAAATGACAGAAGTAGTTCACTAATTGCAGAAGTGTGTGTGTGTGTTATTGTTATGGTCACCATAAAATTATCTCTTCTCTATCCACCACAAACTTTAATACCGGCCACCCAACACCCTCTGTTACTTCGGTAAATCATGGGTTTTAACCCCTTGACTGTTACAACCCCCAATCCTGAAGTTTCTCCTGGTGTCGGAAAAATTTAAAAAAAAAAAAATTATTTCTTTTGAAATGATAGAAAATCTTTTCCCGATTACAGTGGACCCCCGCATAACGATGGCATCGCATAGCGATTTTTCCGCATAACGATTACTTTTATCGCAAAATTTTTGCCCCGCATACCGATTAAAAACCCGCATACCGATTTTCGTCCGAGACGCGTCCAATGTGCCCTCACATGTGCCGGCCGTCCCATTGTTTACCAGCCAGCCTCCGCGGTAACATCCAAGCATACACTCGGAATATTTCGTATTATTACAGTGTTTTCGGTGGTGTTTCTGGAAAATAAGTGACCATGGGCCCCAAGAAAGCTTCTAGTGCCAACCCTGTGGTAAAAAGGGTGAGAATTAGTATGGAAATTAAGAAAGATTTTGAAGGGTTTGGGGCTAACCCTGAGAAGCCTATGCCAGTTGTGGAATCCATTGTGCCTACTTCAAAGATTAAGGAAATGTGTGCAGAGTGGTTTGAACTGCAAACCTTTATAGATGAAAATCACCCTGACACAGCTGTTGCAAGCCGTGCTGGTGACTATTTCAATGACAATGTTATGGCCCATTTTAGGAAAGTCTTGAAGAAACGGGAGGTACAGAGCTCTATGGACAGATTTGTTGTGCGACAGAGGTCCAGTGACTCTGAAGCTGGTCCTAGTGGCATTAAAAGAAGAAGGGAAGTAACCCCAGAAAAGGACTTGCTACCTCAAGTCCTAATGGAAGGGGATTCCCCTTCTAAACAGTAAGAAGATAATGCTCTCCCCTCCTCCCATCCCATCAATCATCACCAGATCTTCAATAAAAGTAAGTGTCATGTAATTGTGCATGCCTTTTTCAGTTTGTGTGTATTAAAATTAACATTTCATGTGGTAAAAAAAATTTTTTTTCATACTTTTGGGCGTCTTGCACGGATTAATTTTATTTCCATTATTTCTTATGGGGAAAATTAATTCGCATAACGATTATTTCGCATAACGATGAGCCCTCTTGCACGGATTAAAATCGTTAACCGGGGGTCCACTGTATAATGACACCAAAAACACGAAATCTGATGGAAAACTGACGGAATTACGCTCTCGCGAAGTTAGCGACCTTGGCGATATTATCAAATCGGCGATTTCGCCCACTTTGACCTCTATTTGCGGCTAATTCCATTGTTCCAGTCAATCAAACTCATAGCTATTTCTTTAGAACTCCATTTTTTTCTATCGATTGAGTACAAGAAACTGCCCATTTACCGATTTCAACTACCCAATAACATGGTCAGAAATTTGCAATTTGGCCAATTTCACGAAAATTAAAAAATATGACAATTTCAAAATAGGGTCCAAAATGAACAATGCAGACATTCCTGGCTCTAAAATAACATTTTCTTTGTTCATCAGTCACATCTCCAAGCCCCTCTGATATTTCTCTTGCTTTCTATTTTGAATTTTTATTCAAACAAAAAATAGAAGATTTACTGTTATGCAGACTACTGCAATACTGTAATAATTGTATAAATAACATCAACCCATTCATGACTGCATATTAGAATAGCTAGTTGGACATTTATTGGACAAAGACGTCATTTATTTACTTTTGAACGTCGACAAAAATCAAACATTTCCCCTACTTTGAGCTCCATTTCCAGGTTCTTTTTTGAGTAAAATCAATCAAAATCACCTCTATTTCTATAATATGTTTTCCATTCTATCAAATGAGACCAAGAAAACGATAATACAACCATAAATACTATACGAAAATAGACCACAATATCGGCATTTTGATTAAAAAAGATGGTCGGAGTTTTTTTTTTTCTCATTATGCACTGCATGCTCCAGGATTTTTTTTATGTGGTGCACACTGACCACACAGACCCATTCTCTCACATGTGAGCCTACCAGCTTTCTCCTGCTTGATTTGAAGCCGCTAGAATTTATGAGTATACATATATACGTCAAATACGGTACCTCGTAAGACATATATATACGATCTCGACGGTCAAAGGGTTAATGTACATTATGATGCAAACAGTATATTGAAATCTGATGCATTTTAGCAAACTTTTCAGAGCAAAACTTATGAAGTACTTCCAGATACTCCCAATATATGTTGTCTTAAAAATATTGTCACACTGATGGGATGGCAGATGGTAGAGGGAGAGAGAGAGTGTGTGTGCAGAGCATGTCTTGAGTTTTACAATGTCTCACTGTACTCACCTAATTGTGGTTGCAGGGGTCAAGTCATAGCTCCTGGCTCTGCCTCTTCACTGGTTGCTACTGTTTTCTCTCTCCCTGCTCCATGAGCTTTATGGATCCTACCTCCACCATGTCACTTTCCAAACTATTCCACTTCTTGACAACTCTATGGCTGAAGAAATATTTCTTAACATCCCTCTGACTCATCTGAGTCTTCAACTTCAATTTTGACCCCTTGTTGCTGTGTCCCATCTCCGGAACATTTTTGTCTTTGTCAACCTTGTCAGTTCCTTGCAGTATTTTATATGCCATTTTGTTTTCCCCCATCCCTCTTATCCTTCAGTGCCATCAGGCTGATTTCCCTTAACCTCTCCTAGTAGTACATGCCCCTTAGCTCTGGGACTAGTCTTGTTGAAAACCTTAGCACATTCTCTAATTTCTTGGCATCCTTGTCCAGGTGGGTTCCGTACTAATGCTGCATACTCTAATATGGGCCTGACATACACAGTGTACAGTCTTTTGAACGATTCCATACCGAGGTATCGGAACGCTATTCTTAAGTTTGCCAGGTGCCCATATGCTCCAGCGGTTATCTGGTTGATGTGCGCTCAGGACATGTGCTCAGTATTATACTCACCCCAAGATCCTTTTCCTTGAGTAAGGTTTGCAGTCTTTGGCCCCCTAGCCTGGTACTTTGTCTGTGGTCTTTTTCTGTGTAACTTTATCAAGCAAACACCTAGTGAAACAATGGCAGAATATTTTCACAATGTTTCACTCAATGCTGACTGAGCCAAACACTGTCAGAATAAATACTTGTTATGCAAACTTTGTCTCTACCATGTTGCCACACTTATGAATGGGAGTTTTAGCTAAATTTATATAATGTAATAATGTTTGCCAGAAGGGTTAAATGTTAACATTTCAGAGTCAGGCACTGTACTTCCCATCTCCAGTGTCTGTGGACCTCACACTCCAACAATCAAGTATTAAAAACCTTCACTGGTGAAGTCTTGATACCCCGCCCTTCCAGTAGGTGCATTCTCTCTACATGTCCGAACCCCTCATTCCTCAGCCCTTGCTCCATCCTCCTAACTTCCAAACTACGAATTCTCTGGGGTCTACAGTACATTCTATTGCCTAACTCTCATACATTCCCCTCTTTGGACCGTCTCCACAGCCACTCACTCTTTTTCCCTCATCAATTCTATGATTCACCTCATCTTTCATAGGCTGACATAGCGTTCACCTCCTCCATACTCTCTCCCTCCAATCTGATATTCTCTTTCATCACCTAATCTTTTTGCATGCTTTAAAACCCTTTCATCTCTCTGCAGAGAATTTCATCAGCAAAGACTGTTTGTGTGTGATTCTTTATCTTTTAACTCCACGCCTCTTGCCAAGACCCTCGCATTTACTTCTCTTACAACCCCATCTATAAATATATTAAACAACCACGGTGACATCACACATCCTTGTCTAAGGCCTACTTTTACTGGGAAAAAATTTCCCTCTTTTCTACATACTCTAACTTGAGCCTCACTATCCTCGTAAAAACTCTTCACTGCTTTCAGTAACCTACCTCCTACACCATACACTTGCAACATCTGCCACATTGCCCCCCTATCCACCCTGTCATACGCCTTTTCCAAATCCATAAATGCCACAAAGACCTCTTTAGCCTTATCTAAATACTGTTCACTTATATGTTTCACTGTAAACACCTGGTCCACACACCCCCTACCTTTCCTAAAGCCTCCTTGTTCATCTGCTATCCTATTCTCCGCTTACTCTTAATTCTTTCAATTATAACTCTACCATGGTACACTCAACAGACTTATCCCCCTATAATTTTTGCACTCTCTTTTATCCCCTTTGCCTTTATACAAAGGAACTATGCATGCTCTCTGCCAATCCCTAAATTTATATAATGTAATAATGTTTCCTTAAATGTCATTCTCTTCAGTGCTGTGGACCTCAAACAATCACCTTCACTGGTGAGCTTGATGCCCTTCCAGTAGGTGCAGGCCCCATCCCTTGCTCCATGGGGGTCTACAGTACCTATTGCCTAAGGACCGAAGCCACTGGGACATAGCAACACTGCTGCATGCTAAAATTCCTCTTGGATTTCAGGACTGTTTAGTCTTGCAGAGATTGCAGCTGGCAGCTTAACTATTTACAGTATTGTTAAATAGTAACAAACTGGCATCTCACTTGCCACTGCATCTGCCAACCATTGCCACCCACATGTGGCACCAAGAGACAGCATCTCCTTAGTGTTTTCCTGCTGCAACCTCCCCTCCATTCTACTCCCAAGTTTCTGAAGGCCCTAGCCTCACTTGACCTCCATTCCTTCACTGGTCCCCTCTCTACAGCTTGAATTGTGGATAATATGTTTATGGGATGCTGGTTTGGTTTTCAAAGTATGGCAAAGGCATCCTTAGATAGTGCTCTTTCTCAGTTAAGATTAATTTTTTTTTCCAATACGATGTTCTGCCTCTCTTCCTTCGGCCTCCTCCTCTAACTTTTCTTTTGGTGTACCAATCTCAGTCCTCAGAGAATTTAACTGGAATGGTCTTGTGGAGTTCATGTTGGCTATGACACCACATTTTGTGTCCACAATCTTCCTGATGCAACATCAGGGAAAGTCGCACCTCATCCTTGGACCTGAAAGCATTCAGTGTGCAAATGCATCTGACCTTGCTGAAGATGCATTCCATGTCTAGGACTTCACCATAGCATGGCTGACCTCTACAAGGCCTGGCACGTGGGATTCAATTTTTATCCTAACCTTGTGTGATTACAGAGGCTCTCCAGTTGTGATGATTCCAGCCATGACATTTTCCCTCCTTAGCACTCCCTCATGACTTGCTTCCAGTTGCAGCACTGACCTTGACATATGTCTACAGCTTGCAGCAGCTTGCAAGACCCTCATCAGCTTCAGTTTTAAATAAACCAGAAAGAACTTGAGGCTATCTATACTGCTGTAAGGCATTTGGGACACTTACAGGATTCAACCTTGGCAGTTTTATCTGTCAGTTGTGAGAGAAAGGAAATCTATTTGCATCCATGTACTTTCCCCAGCATTCAGTATCCCAGCAGATCAGTTAATACATCACCTTTTGGGATTGCACAAGTGGGAATATTGTCCACAGGTATTGTACACTCTTGTTGCACATGTAGATTTGTTTGCCTTTAGGCCCAACAAGACAACTCTGGTCCTCAACTCTTCTTTCTTGGACCCATTAGCCTCTACTCTGGTTAGTTTCTTCCTCACCTATTGGGAATTTGAATTTCCTAATATATGCCCATCTACTCTATTTGGGCTGCCATCTCTCACCTTGCTATGCTCTTATTGTTGTACTATTTCCCTTTGACCCCAAAATCCCAACCTTGCGAGTCCTCTCAAAGATTTTTCAACTCAATGTTCTAGTCTCCCAGCCATTTTAGAGCAGTTGGATGCTGGCTTCACTCTTCCTGGCTGTTATGAGGTCTGGCTCACCTTGGCTGTGTTCAGCTGAGACCTTGGTCCTCACTTTCTGGACAGGTGTCAACCCCAACTTCCACAAGTGTACTTTATCTCCTGCTCTGAGTCATGATCTCAGTGCTACTACACTCTGGTGGAGGCTTGGCTCAGGCTGAGCTGTATGTTCCTTTTGGGTTTAATGCTTAACTTGATTATAATAATAATTATCTCAGGCTGAGCATGAAGATTCACACACTATTCTCACACACTTATTTAGTAGCCAGTTAAATTACACTGGACAACAAAATGAGATAAATGTAGGTGTTCCTATGTAAACCAGGCAGCATGCTGCGTCCAAATTTGAAGTTGAAATTGAACTAGCAGATCAAGAGTTTACGTTATTAGGAAACATAATTTCAAGAATTGTTTACTTATAAATCATAATCCATCAAAATTTACAGCACAGGTAATATAATGAGGCGTTAAAAATTTTTTTTTTTTTAAACAAGTCGGCCGTCTCCCACTGAAGCAGGGTGACCCAAAAAAAAAGACAATCCCCAAAAAGAAAATACTTTCATCATTCAACACTTTCACCTCACTTGCACATAATCACTGTTTTTGCAGAGGTGCTCAGAACACAACAGCTTAGAAGCATATACGTATAAACATACACAATATATCCCTCCAAACTGCTAATATCCCGAAACCCCTCCTTTAGAGTGCAGGCATTGTACTTCCCATTTAAAGGACTCAAGTCCGGCTATATAAAAATAACTGGTTTCCCTGAATCTCTTCACTAAATATTACCCTGCTCACACTCCTACAGCTTGTCAGGTCCCAAATACCATTCGTCTCCATTCACTCCTATCAAACACGCTCATGCACGCCTGGTGGAAGTCCAAGCCCCTCGCCCACAAAACCTCCCTTACCCCCCTTTTCTTTCCAACCTTTTCGAGGACGACCCCTACCCCGCCTTCCTTCCTCTACAGATTTAAACGCTCTCCATATCATTCTACTTTGATCCATTCTCTGTAAATGACCAAACCACCTCAACAACCCCTCGTCAGCCCTCTGACTAATACTTTTATTAACTCCACACCTTCTCCTAATTTCCACACTCCGAATTTTCTGCATAATATTTACACCACACATTGCCCTTAGACAGGACATAAGAGTGTTGATACTACTATACTTTCATACATTCCCTTCTTTGCCTCCATAGATAATGTTTTTTGTCTCCACATATACCTCAATGCACCACTCACCTTTTTTTCCCTCATCAATTCTATGATTAACCTCATCCTTCATAAATCCATCCGCCGACACGTCAACTCCCAAATATCTGAAAACATTCACTTCTTCCATACTCCTCCTCCCCAATTTAATATCCAATTTTTCTTTATCTAAATCATTTGATACCCTCATCACCTTACTCTTTTCTATGTTCACTTTCAACTTTCTACCTTTACACACACTCCCAAACTCATCCACTAACCTTTGCAATTTTTCTTTAGAATCTCCCAAAAGCACAGTATCATCAGTAAAAAGCAACTGTGTCATTTCCCATTTTGCATTTGATTCACCATAATTTAACCCCGCCCCTCTCCCGAACACCCTAGCATTTACTTTCTTTACAACCCCATCTATAAATATATTAAACAACCATGGTGACATTACACATCCCTGTCTAAGACCTACTTTTACCAAGAAGTAGTCTCCCTCTCTTCTACACACCCTAACCTGAGCCTCACTATCCTCATAAAAACTCTTTACAGCATTTAGTAACTTACCACCTATTCCATATAGTACTTGCAACATTTGCCACATTGCTTCCCTATCCACTCTATCATATGCCTTTTCTAAATCCATAAATACAATAAAAACTTCTCTACCTTTATCTAAATACTGTTCACATATATGCTTGATCTACACATCCCCTACCCACTCTGAAACCTCCTTGCTCATCCGCAATCCTACATTCTGTCTTACCTCTAATTCTTTCAATTATAACCCTACCGTACACTTTTCCTGGTATACTCAGTAAACTTATTCCTCTATAATTTTTACAATCTCTTTTGTCCCCCTTCCCTTTATATAAAAGGACTATACATGCTCTCTGCCAATCCCTAGGTACCTTCCCCTCTTTCATACATTTATTAAACAAAAATACCAATCACTCCAACTATATTCCCCCCTGCTTTTAACATTTCTGCCATGATCCCGTCAGTTCCAGCTGCTTTACCCCCTTTCATTCTACGTAATGCCTCACGCACCTCCCCCATACTCACATCCTGTTCTTCTTCACTCCTAAAAGATGGTATACCTCCCTGGCCAGTGCATGAAATTACCACCTCCCTTTCTTTGTCGACATTTAACCCTTTGACTGTCGCAACCCCCAATCCTGAGGTGTCTCCTGGTGTCGCAAAATTTAAAAAAAAAAAAAAAATTATTTTTTCTTATGAAATGATAGAGAATCTTTTCCCGATTGTAATGACACCAAAAAAACGAAATTTGATGGAAAACTGACGGAATTATGCTCTCGCGAAGTTAGCGACCTCGGCGCTGTTTACAAATCGGCGATTTCGCCCACTTTGAGCCCTATTTTCGGGTAATTTCATTGTTCCAGTCGCCCAAACTCATAGCTATTTCTTTAGAACTTCATTTTTTCTATCGATTGAGTACAAGAAACTGCCCATTTACTGATTTCAACTACCTAATAATGTGGTCAGAAATTTGCAATTTGGCCAATTTCACGAAAACTAAAAAATATGACAATTTCAAAATAAGGTCCAGAATGAACAATGCAGACATTCCTGGCTCTAAAATAACGTTTTCTTTGTTCATCAGTCACGTCTCCAGGCCCCTCTGATATTACTCTTGCTTTCTATTTTGAATTTTTATTCAAACAAAAAATATTAGACTTACTATTATGCAGACTACTGCAATGCTGTAATAACTGTATAAATAACATCAACCCATTCATGACTGCATATTAGAATGGCTAGTTGGACATTTATTGGACAATGGCATCATTTGTTTACTTTTGAACATTGGTAAAAATCAAACATTTCCCCTACTTTGAGCTCCATTTCTAGGTTCTTTTTATAGTAAAATCAATCAAAAACACCTCCATTTCTGTAATATGTTTTCCATTCTATCAAATGAGACCAAGAAAACGAGAATACAATCATAAATACTATACGAAAATAGACCACAAAGTCGGCATTTTAATTAAAAAAAACGGTCGGAGTTTTTTTTTTCTCATTATGCACTGCGTGCTCCAGGATTTTTTTTATATGGTGCACACTGACCACACAGACCCATTCTCTCACATGTGGGCCTACCAGCTTTCTCCTGCTTGATTTGAAGCCGCTAGAATTTATGAGTATATATACGTCAAACACGGCACCCCGTAAAACGTATATATACGGCCGCGACAGTCAAAGGGTTAAAAGTTCTTCAAAATATTCTCGCCATCTACACAATACAGTGGACCCTCGACATTTGTTACGCAGAGATGCAGTTATAATATATGTCTTTCATATTTGCTCATCTTTCTAATATTATATTGCGATTACTATCGTTAAATGCTAAAACGAGAGTAATCAGCTTTATAATATTAAATATTCATTTTCACCTTTCCCATTTTTCATTATATGTATATATTTATTCTGCTGTGGAAATGGATAACTACCAATTTGTTTGGCCTCACTTCTACACTACTCGCCTGAAGCGAGCTGACGTCAGGTGTGAGTGGGGTAGATTAAACAGTTCAACACTTCTCTCTGTGTAGAGAAGGTCTCCACAGCTTACTCACTTTACTCTCTTAAAGTCACCAGAAATTGTGAAATTTTCCTTAAACAGAAGTTCTCGTCTGTGGAGACTTCAAGTTTGCTAAGCCATTATCCTAATCTCCTTAGAAAATAGGAAATAATGTAACTTTTGTCAACTGTATATGAAAGGTTCATACAACAAAAATTGAAGGTCTTCATCTTTAAGTAATATATAAAGTCTATATATATATTATATATATACTTTGTCTTTAACAATATCTATTCTGTATTAAAGATACATTTTAAAATGTTTGTTGATCTCCCTACAACCTTATTACGATAGGACTGGAGAACAATTCTCTTTCAAAAAGTCCCCTAGACTAACAACGCCCAGGGTTTATAAAGTTTATCGTAATAACATTCAATACTAATCCGTTCCTGAGAGCTATCGAATATCGAAAATATCGAAAGTCAAATTAATTTTCCCCATAAGAAATAATGGAAATCAAATTAATCAGTGCAAGACACGCAAAAGTATGAAAAAAAAATTTACCACATGAAATATTAAGTTTAATACAATAGAATAATTACAATAACAATAGAATAATTGACACTTACCTTTAATAAAGATCTGGTGATGATTGATGGGATGGGAGGAGGGGAGAGTGTGGATGGTGTTAGTGTTTAGAAGGGAAATCCCCTTCCATTAGGACTTGAACTGGCAGCCTCACCATGCCTTACCACACTGTGTGTGCCACTACGATTCTTAAATCTTTCAAACCAACCTTTGCTGGCCTTAAATTCACTCGCATCACCACTAGTTGCAGGGAATTTCTTTACCAAATCATCATGCACTCCGACACACCCACTTTCGTACTTTGCAATTATCTCTTTCTTCATTTCAATAGTCATTAGCACCTTTTTTCTCGAAGGGTTGGCACTAGAAGCTTTCTTGGGGCCCATGGTTACTTATTTTGCAGAAACAAGCACCAAAAACAGTGATAATATGGATAATATGGAATGTACCGAATGTATCCTTAAATGCGTGCACACTGGCTGGCTTGTAAACACTGGCACACACGGTGCAGTTCAGGCCACACGTGGACACATCTCGTATTAATCGTATTGCATGTCGGGTTTTCCATCGAATGTTGAGGCGAAATTTTTGCGTTAAAATGCATCAAATGTCGGATTTATCGAATGTCATTGCCATCGAATGTCGGGGGTCCACTGTTCTTCCATCTCCCCATCTACTAACTCCCCTACTCTGTTTTTAACTGACAAATCCATTCATTCCCTAGGCTTTCTTAACTTAACTCCAAAATTTTTTCTTATTTTCATTAAAATTTCTTGACAAGTGCCTCTCCCACTCTATCATCTGCTCTCCTTTTGCACTCTCTCACCACTCTCTTCACCTTTCTTTTACTCTCCATATACTCTACTTTTCTTATAACACTTCTGCTTTGTTAAAACCTCTCATAAGCTAACTTTTTCTCTTTTATCACACCCTTTACTTCATCATTCCACCAATCACTCCTTTACTTCATCATTCCACCAATCACTCCTCTTTCCTCCTGCACCCACCCTCCTATAACCACAAACTTCTGCCCCACATTCTAATACTGCATTTTTAAAACTATTCCAACCCTCTTCAACCCCCCCCCCCCCCCGACTACTCATACTTGCACCAGCCCACCTTTCTGCCAATAGTTGCTTATATCTCACCTGAACTTCCTCCTCCCTTAGTTTATACACTTTCACCTCCCTCTTACTTGTTGTTGGCATTTTCCTCTTTTCCCATCTTCCTCTTACTCTAACTGTAGCTACAACTAAATAATGATCCGATATATCAGTTGCCTCTCTATAAATGTGTACATCCTGGAGCCTACCCATCAACCTTTTATCCACCAATACATAATCTAACAAACTACTTTCATTATGTGCTATATCAAACCTTGTATATTTATTTATCCTCTTCTTCTTAAAATATGTATTACTTAAACACCGAATTACAGAAAATATCTACCTGGATGAGGACTAACAAACTTACACTAAACATTGACAAAACCTACTTCATTCAGTTTGGTAACAGAGCTACAGATGTACCTCTTAACATAACGATAAACGGATCACCTATCACAAAGCTAACAGAGGGAAAATTCTTAGGAATCCACCTCGATAATAGACTCAAATTTCATACACATATACAACAAATTTCTAAGAAAATTTCCAAGACTGTAGGCATACTATCGAAGATACGGTACTATGTTCCACAGTCAGCCCTCCTAGCCCTTTATCACTCTCTTATTTACCCCTATCTCACCTATGGAATTTGTGCGTGGGGCTCAACAACAATTAACCATCTCAGACCACTAATTACCCAACAAAAGGCTGCAGTTAGAATGATAACAAATTCTCACTACAGGCAGCACACTCCACCAATATTCAAAACACTCAATCTACTCACCATACAAAACATCCATACTTATTATTGCACCTATTACATACATAGAACACTTAACTCTGATATTAACCCTCCCCTCAAACATCTTGCCAACCTCAACAGAACACATGACCATAACACAAGGCACAGATCACTCTTTGATGTTCCTCGTGTCCATCTCACACTATGCAAAAACTCAATGCACATAAAAGGCCCTAAAATCTGGAATTCATTACCTGTAAATATAAAAGAAACACTACCTGTTTATAAATTCAAGTCTCTTCTCAAAGTTCACTTACTCAAAACCAAATAAATAGTGAATAACTGAACCTTATAAATTGTATATCCAAAATGTTACTCACAATTATATCACATAAATGTTAAACCTAGGACCCAATCTAACTTTGTTATTTTTTTAAATACACTACCTAACAGAATACTCCATTCTACTGAATGTACAGCAATGCATGCAACCATATGACCTGTCTTTGTAATACTCATTTGTGCTTTATAGTTATCTGTTTACAATAATGTCTTATCACTGATTTCATCATTGCTTAGTTAATATTAAGTTAATTTTAAGCCAGCCCGTAATGCTATGCATATAAGTGGCTTTGGCATGCTGCTCTTACCTGTATTTTTTTTTGTACCTCTGTATGTGTGCTAAAATTTCTAAATAAATAAATAAATAAATATTACCAAACTTATCCCATATTATAAAGTAACTGCAAAAGAACGCTTCAAGAACATTAAGCAACATATTCTCACTGGAAGTAGAAAACATTTTAAGCATTTGACTTATGACTAAGAGTGGTGTCTTTGAAGAAAGCAACAGCAGTCCACCATCATATTGGGACTGAAACACCTCTGATAGCATACCTTCATTGTACTGATATCTTTATGAAACTTTTCACCATGCTCATCACTAACAGCACCAAAGACTGGATACAAAGAAGGCCAGGAGTGAATGAAGAAAGTATAATTTCGGGGACATGTAGCAACCAAGTATTCTATATGTTTTTATCATGTTTTGTACTAACTCAGCATAAATGTCTACTCTGTATCTTCCTGGGAAGTTCTGGACAACCTGTTTGAAAGCTTCCCTTGCAGCCAGCTCCAGTGGGGTCACCTGTTTCAAGTCTACCTGGAGGGTGTTCTGAGGGTCAACGCCCCCATGACCCAGTCCTTGACTGGGCCTCCCAGTGGATCAGGGCCTGATCAACCAGGCTGTACAAGCCACACCCCAGCTGATTGGGTACTGACTTTAGGTATCTGTCCAGCTCCCTCTTGAAGGTACAGGGTCTAGGTAATTCCCCTTATGCCAGGTCGAATGTTGCTGAACAGTCTTGGGCCCTGGACACTTACTGTGTTTTCTCTTAATGTACTAATGGTGCCCCTACTTATCATTGGGGGTATGTTGCACCATCTGCTCAGTTTTTTGCTTTCATAGGGAGTGATTTCTGTGTGCAGATTAGGGACCAATCCCTTTAGGATTTTCCAGGTGTAGATTATGATGTATCTCTCTCGCCTGTGCTCCAGTGAGTACAGATCAAGTGACTCTAAGCATTTCCAATAGTTAAAATGTTTGACAGAACTTATATGTGCAGTAAAGGTTCTCTGTACATGCTCTAGGTCTACAATTCCACCTGCCTTGAATGGAACTGTTAGTGTACAGCAGTATTCCAGCCTAGAGAGAACAAGTGATTTAAAAAGGATCATCACTGGCTTGGCATCCATTGTTTTGAATGTTCTCATTATCTATCCTATCATTTTCCTCGCAAATGTGATAGTGACACTGTTGTGACACTTAAAAGTTAGATCCTCTAACATTATCACTCCCAAGTCCTTCACACTACTTTTCTGCTGTATTGTGTGACTAGAGTTTGTAGAATACTCAGTTCTGGCTATTATTTCAGCTTTGACTGGAAAACCAAGTTGGATAATAGTTTACATATTTGTGACCCAATATATACCCCAGCCTTAATTTTTGTGTCAAAACCCCTCCCAATTTTTCCTTTTGAGGATGCACCAGTGGCACATGTTGCTTGCTAAATTTTTCTAGAATAGGATCTTTTCTTGCCTGCCATTCTTTGATCTTGTAGTGGTTAGTATCATCATGACTATTCCATAAACAAAGGAAGCACAAGTGTTTTGTGTAACCAAATTGGAGACCAAGTATTAACCTTATCACTTTTAGGTCCCCACATACCTGTCATGATTGTATTTTGAGTAAAATTTCCACAGACTCATACATTTTCTTTAGTCCCACAACATGAGCCACTGGCATAGATGGCTTTTAATTGCAATTATGAAGGAGCGCTTCTTTCAAACTGACCTTGCTGGAATCAATCAATGAACAGTCTCCATTCATCAGACTGGTGCTCATAACCCAGTTCCTTATTAAGATCATTCACATCAGTGCAGAAATGCACACCATTCTCCATTTGACAGAATGTTGCCAAACTAGTATGGCATGCACAAAAAGTGAGAGATTTTTGTTCTTTCTAGTAAAAGGTTCCACTCTTGTAAATACAATCCAAGCAGGTCTGTCTTATTCTTTGATAGGTTAAGGTCACTGATGTAGAGTAATTAAGCAAGGCTGTTTTAAAGTTTCAGATTCTGGTGGTTCATAAAGATTAGTGTTGTCAGTTTCTTCACTACTATCACATGCAGTGTCATAAGCAACAAGTGGAACAGGTATAGCAGTGTAATGTTGACTCACAATCTGCATATGTTATCTTGTTCTTGTTTTTCTTTGAGAAATCAACCACAATACCATGCAGAAGTAAAAGTCGTTCAGGTGATTCTTCAGTTCTTGCCACACCATTGCATCTGCAAATGGCACTGATGTACATTTCCCACTCGACCACTGTGTCAGTCCAGAGGTACAAACAATACAGTATAGTATGAGTATGAGCTCAGGTTTGATCTTCATCACCCATCTTACAACCTGTGGCATGCAAAGAGTACGTAACCTTTATTCGGCGCATGTACACACCCTCATTTACAGGCTATCTCCCCCAACCAGCGAACCAGGTTGCTAAGAGTTGATGATGGGGCCCCGTCGTTCAACTAGTGACCAGGTTCTAGCCAATAAGAAGATGATTTTGGCAATCGCAGAGGTTATGTGGGTACCACTCTCCTGTCTGCCCTTGTCATTCCCATTCTAGAGCTGGTTGAAGCACGGTCTGCTATCTTGTGGCTTCTATTTCTGCTTTGCTTACCGTGGAGTGCACTATACTTATCACTGTACATAGTGTACATATTGCTGTTCTAAATTGGTGAAGGATAATATAAGTCTAAACTTTTTCTGCTGTGTTTATTTTGCTCCCATTACACCCGGGGTAACAGGCCATTTGGAATCCTGGGTTGTAATATGGGTAGCCTGTCCGAGAGCTGGAGCTGGACTTAGAGAAACGGTTGAGTTTAGGGTGAAGCTCGTAGCAGGAACATTGTGCAGCTTGCTGTCTGGCATTGCTTTACAAATTTTGCGTGTCAGTTGTTACTAGCCTGTTTGGTGGAGAATTTTGCAGTCGGCTTTGCTTGTATGCGTATTCTGCAATCGTACTGTGCATAGCTAAGCGTGTTCTGCAAATTAACATGTTACGTTGGGGTACTCTGCAATCGTACTGTGCATAGCGAATAACTTATGCCACCTAGACGAGTCAGACGTCTGGTGTCGGCATATACTTTGCATAACCTACCTAAATTGTCCCTACAGCGTTGTTGGCAAATTGCTCGTTCCATTGGCATTAAATACAAACGCACTCTCACAGCTGCACAACTGCGTTCACTGATTGCTGACAAACTTATAGAAGAAGAGATGGCACATCAGACTCCTCCCTCTACGGGAGCTAGGGCAAAAACTCCTATGTTCTCGCAGGAGGAAGATGATACACCTACGGAGCAAAATGGTCAGTACAGTGCAGCTGGGTTGTCTCAAGGTGAATCAGCGTCGCTGGCACTTGAGCTGGCAAAAATCAATCTTGAGCAAACTAGGGAACAGAGAGCATTCGCAAGGGAAGAATTTGATAGAGAAAGAGAAAGGAGGCAGTTTTCGCATTCTGTAAATGATTTTAGTTTACAAAAAGCAGTACAGTTTGTTCCCCGCTTCAATGAGGCTGAACCAGAGCAATTTTTCGAAAGCTTCGAAAATCAGGCTCGAGCCTTGAGGTGGCCGGAACAGCATTGGGCATCGTTGGTTCATACAGCATTATCGGGTAAGGCACAGGAATTTACGTCAGTATTAAATGACGCTGAATTCTCTGATTATCAAGTAGTGAAGACCACAGTGTTGGGAGCATATACATGTATCCCAGCCAAATATCGCAAGCGTTTTAAATTAAGCAGGCGGCAGCTTGGTCAATCCCTAGTGGACTTTGTGAGACAGCAAACCAAAGCTTTTACCAGCTGGTATAAAGCAAGTGGTGTCTCTACCTTTGAGGAGCTGGTGCAGCTTATTCTGACTGATAACCTGCTGGAGTCTGTGGGACCAGAGGTTCGAGTCTTTCTGCAGGATCGTGACTTAACCACTGCATTGGAGGCAGCCAGGTTGGCTGATACCTTCGAAACTAACTGCTCCTTGTCCGAGTGGTCCCGTCTCTCTTTTCAACAGCCTGGCATGAGCAGAGATCGTCAACCTTGGAGAATGAAGTGCCAGCCGGAGGGAGAACGTCTACGTCAGCCAACTAAGTCACCTGGTGAGCCACGCTTCTCAACATATGGTCCACCTGCGGAGAGGCAAACTACTCATGGTGCATCTCGACAACAGTATCCAGAGAGACACCAGCCAGAACGACACCATTTGCAACGTCAACAGGGAGTAAAGGGCAAGCCTGTCGTCTGCTTCAGGTGCAATAAAGTAGGTCAAATCAGTCCCAACTGCCCCCATAAACCCCAACCCATTGGGAAAATCTCTAATATCCCTAGTAACATGTCCCCTAGAGAAGTAGAAAAAGGTATGGCCCCTTATTATTGCAAAAGTCTTATTTCCCTTCAGGAAAACTCAGAAACAACTAAAGTAAAGACCTTTAGAGATACTGGAGCATATTGCTCACTTGTAAGAGAGGGAATATTACCCCTTTCAGAGAATACTTCTTTGAATTCCTCTGTTTTATTGGAAGCATTTGGAGGAGCTATATATTCTGTTCCTTTGCATAAAATTTATGTACAGTGCAAATATTACACTGGGTACTTGACTGTAGGTGTCTCAAAAGGATTCCCCATGAAAGATGCAGTGTTATTACTGGGTAATAACATTACTACTGTTAGTTCGTGTCCTGAACCTATAATGATTAATTCTTCTCCGGTGTTGGCCATAACTTGGGCAACATCCCAAGGGTTGTCTGGAGGGAATGTTGACCTATCCTTGGACGACTCCGATCTCAGAATAGCCACATTGTTTTACGAGGAAAACTGGCCAGAGCCTCGTAGATCAAGTGAACAGACCCCAATCAAGCCTTCCTATTCCCAGGTTGCAGGATTGCCAGATGTCTGTTTCCATGCCCGAGGGACTGTCCTTCCGGGAGGAACAACGAAAGGACCCTTCTTTAAAATTCGATTTTGAGGCAGCCATGGGTAAATCCTCTTTGGGTCATCCGGTCAAGTATGAAGTTAAAAACGATTATTTGATCTGCACTGAGACTGGTAAGGAGATAGAGGGCCGGCAATTGTATGACAGGTTAGTGGTTCCTGGAGTTTACCTGGAGAGAGTTCCGGGGGTCAACGCCCCCGTGGCCCGGTCTGTGACCAGGCCTCCTGGTGGATCAGAGCCTGATCAACCAGGCTGTTGCTGCTGGCTGCACGCAAACCATCGAACGAGCCACAGCCCGGCTGATCCGGAACTGACTTTAGGTGCTTGTCCAGTGCCAGCTTGAAGACTGCCAGGGGTCTGTTGGTAATCCCCCTTATGTGTGCTGGGAGGCAGTTGAACAGTCTTGGGCCCCTGACACTTATTGTATGGTCTCTTAACGTGCTAGTGACACCCCTGCTTTTCATTGGGGGGATGGTGCATCGTCTGCCAAGTCTTTTGCTTTCGTAGTGAGTGATTTTCGTGTGCAAGTTCGGTACTAGTCCCTCTAGGATTTTCCAGGTGTATATAATCATGTATCTCTCCCTCCTGCGCTCCAGGGAATACAGGTTTAGGAACCTCAAGCACTCCCAATAATTGAGGTGTTTTATCTCCGTTATGCACACCGTGAAAGTTCTCTGTACATTTTCTAGGTCGGCAATTTCACCTGCCTTGAAAGGTGCTGTTAGTGTGCAGCAATATTCCAGCCTAGATAGAACAAGTGACCTGAAGAGTGTCATCATGGGCTTGGCCTCCCTAGTTTTGAAGGTTCTCATTATCCATCCTGTCATTTTTCTAGCAGATGCGATTGATACAATGTTATGGTCCTTGAAGGCGAGATCCTCCGACATGATCACTCCCAGGTCTTTGACGTTGGTGTTTCGCTCTATTTTGTGGCCAGAATTTGTTTTGTACTCTGATGAAGATTTAATTTCCTCATGTTTACCATATCTGAGTAATTGAAATTTCTCATCGTTGAACTTCATATTGTTTTCTGCAGCCCACTGAAAGATTTGGTTGATGTCCGCCTGGAGCTTTGCAGTGTCTGCAATGGAAGACACTGTCATGCAGATTCGGGTGTCATCTGCAAAGGAAGACACGGTGCTGTGGCTGACATCCTTGTCTATGTCGGATATGAGGATGAGGAACAAGATGGGAGCGAGTACTGTGCCTTGTGGAACAGAGCTTTTCACCGTAGCTGCCTCGGACTTTACTCTGTTGACGACTACTCTCTGTGTTCTGTTAGTGAGGAAATTATAGATCCATCGACCGACTTTTCCTGTTATTCCTTTAGCACTCATTTTGTGCGCTATTACCCCATGGTCACACTTGTCGAAGGCTTTTGCAAAGTCTGTATTTATTACATCTGCATTCTTTTTGTCTTCTAGTGCATTTAGGACCTTGTTGTAGTGATCCAATAGTTGAGACAGACAGGAGCAACCTGTTCTAAACCCATGTTGCCCTGGGTTGTGTAACTGATGGGTTTCTAGATGGGTGGTGATCTTGCTTCTTAGGACCCTTTCAAAGATTTTTATGATATGGGATGTTAGTGCTATTGGTCTGTAGTCCTTTGCTGTTGCTTTACTGCCCCCTTTGTGGAGTGGGGCTATGTCTGTTGTTTTTAGTAACTGTGGGACGACCCCCGTGTCTATGCTCCCTCTCCATAGGATGGAAAAGGCTCGTGATAGGGGCTTCTTGCAGTTCTTGATGAACACAGAGTTCCATGAGTCTGGCCCTGGGGCAGAGTGCATGGGCATGTCATTTATCGCCTGTTCGAAGTCATTTGGCGTCAGGATAACATCGGATAGGCTTGTGTTAATCAAATTTTGTGGCTCTCTCATAAAAAATTCATTTTGATCTTCGACTCTCAGTCTGGTTAGCGGCTTGCTAAAAACTGAGTCATATTGGGACTTGAGTAGCTCACTCATTTCCTTGCTGTCATCTGTGTAGGACCCATCTTGTTTAAGTAGGGGTCCAATACTGGACGTTGTTCTCGATTTTGATTTGGCACAGGAGAAGAAATACTTTGGGTTTCTTTCGATTTCATTTATGGCTTTTAGTTCTTCCCGCGATTCCTGACTCCTAAAGGATTCGTTTAGCTTAAGTTCGATGCTTGCTATTTCTCTGACCAGTGTCTCCCTACGCATTTCAGATATATTGACCTCTTTTAGCCGCTCTGTTATTCTTTTCCGTCGCCTGTAAAGGGAGCGCCTGTCTCTTTCTGTTTTACATCTACTCCTCCTTTTTCTTAGAGGAATAAGCCTTGTGCATACATCGAGTGCCACCGAGTTAATCTGTTCTAGGCATAAGTTGGGGTCTGTGTTGCTTAGTATATCTTCCCAGCTTATATCGGTTAGGACTTGGTTTATTTGGTCCCACTTTATGTTTTTGTTATTGAAGTTGAATTTGGTGAATGCTCCCTCGTGACTAATCTCATTATGTCGGTCTGGGGCTCCGCGCATACATGACTGAACCTCAATTATGTTGTGATCTGAGTATATTGTTTTTGATATGGTGACATTTCTTATCAGATCATCATTGTTAGTGAAGATGAGGTCTAGTGTATTCTCCAGTCTAGTAGGCTCTATTATTTGCTGGTTTAAATTGAATTTTGTGCAGAGATTTAAAAGCTCGCGTGAGTGTGAGTTTTCATCAGAGCTGCTTCCTGGTGTTATTACTGCAACAATATTATTTGCTATATTCCTCCATTTTAGGTGCCTTAAGTTGAAATCCCCCAGGAGCAAGATGTTGGGTGCAGGAGCTGGAAGGTTTTCCAGACAGTGGTCAATTTTTAACAGCTGTTCCTGGAATTGCTGGGATGTTGCATCCGGAGGCTTGTAGACTACCACAATGACTAGGTTTTGGTTCTCGACCTTTACTGCTAAAACTTCCACTACATCATTTGAGGCATTTAGCAGTTCTGTGCAAACAAGTGACTCTGCAATGTACAGGCCAACCCCCTCCCCCTCCCTTTTGCCTGTTCACTCTGTCACATCTGTATAGGTTGTAACCTGGGATCCATATTTCGTTGTCCATGTGATCCTTTATGTGGGTCTCAGTGAAAGCCGCGAACATTGCCTTTGCCTCTGCAAGCAGTCCACGGATGAAAGGTATTTTGTTGTTTGTTGCTGGCTTTAGACCCTGTATATTTGCAAAGAAGAATGTTATCGGACTTGTGGTATTGTTGGTACTGGGGGGGATTTTTTTTCCGGCATTAGTATCTGTATCTGTTGGTTTGGAGTGGAGGCCATCGACTGTGGTTCCACTCCAGGAATGACTGGATTTGGTGTACGATTTCTGCCATTTCCTGCCAGTTTTTTTTCCTTCCTGGCACTAAAAAACCTCTCCCTCTTGAGTGGCTGTGGCTACCCAGGTTTTCCCATGGCCTGGATGTTTTGTATCTTTTTGTCCCCTTTAGATGGTATGCCTGGCAATTTAAGTTATAGCACAGTCTTTCCTGTACTGAAGAGTTACACAGTTCAGGGTGAAAAAGCTTACAGGAAGGGAGTTTGCATTTTCCTGTTGTCATATGGGCATGGCATTTTCTAGGGTGGTCATAGTTGCACGTCCCATCTGTTTTTCCAGATTTCCCATGCCAGTATAGACCTCAAATATTAAATATAGCTCATAATACGGCATTAGGTCACTTAGGAATTACAAAAACCTTGTATAGAATCACAAGAATTTTATTGGCCAAAGTTAAAGAAAGATGTGAAGAATCATATTAGGTGTTGCCGAGAATGTCAGCAAGTTGGAAAACCTGGACATTCCATTAAACCTGCACCTCTCCAACCTATACCTGCTGATGGAGAACCTTTAGCAGATTTAATTATAGATTGTGTAGGTCCACTACCTAGGTCAAAGTCTGGAAATCAATATTTATTTACGATTATGGATAAAGTAACCAGATATCCTGAAGCCATTCCCATGCGTAGTATTAATACTAAAGCTATTCTCAAAGCTTTAACAAAATTCATTTCTTGTTTTGGCATTCCTAAAACTATTCAAAGTGATCAAGGTACTAACTTCACTGCCAAAGCATTTAGGGAAGTATTAACTAGGTTAGGGATAATCCACAACTTATCCACTGCCTATCATCCTCAGTCCCAAGGCGCCTTGGAAAGATTCCACCAGACATTAAAAACAATGACGAGAAGTTTTTGTATGCACTTTCCTACAGACTGGGATGAATCACTACCTTTGTTGCTGTTCTCAGTACGAGAAATGGTGCAAGAGTCTACAGGGTAGTCCTTTTGAGCTGATCTTTGGCCACAATGTACGAGGTCCTCTTCGGGTGCTCAAAGAAGGATGGATGGGAGAAGACGTTAGCTCAACACTCTACAATCCGTCTTCAAGGTTGCAGGTGGCACGTCAGTTAGCCAAGGCTAACCTAAAGACGGCTCAAAGCAAGATGAAACAGAGGTATGACAGAAGTGCACAATTCCGCTCCTTCCATCCAGGAGACAAGGTGTTGGTGCAGGAACCTATACCTGGCCACACCTTGAAAGCTAGATTTACGGGACCTATGCAGATTGTAAGTAGATTATCTGATGTAAATTATGTGGTAGCTCCCATTGATAAGACCTCAAAAACTAAAACTTACCACATTAATCAAATAAAGGCCTTTCATACACCAGATAAAGTCCCAGTAATGACTGTCCTCTACCTCTGAGGACAACTCTGACTCTTTGCACTCTATCTCTGAAATTAATATTAAACTTTCAAATTCTGTCCTCCTCAAGGATCCTAGCCCTTTAATGGAGGGATTATCTGAAATGCAAGCAACAAATTTAACTGAGCTTCTACAGTCATATCCTAATATTTTTTCGGATGTGCCGAAAAAATGTACGTTAGGTTACCATGATGTAGATGTGGGAAACTCTAAACCAATTGAACTCTCCCCCTACAGAGCTAATCCTGAAAACCAAAGGCTACTTCAGCAGGAAGTAGAATTTTTGTTAAAGCATGGTTTAGTGGAGGAGTCATCTAGTCCATGGGCTTCACCGTGCATCCTTGTGAAGAAGGCTGATGGAGGGTTTCGTATGTGTACAGACTACCGTAAGGTGAACGAGGTCACCATTACAGATGCTTACCCTCTTCCTCGTCTGGATGACGTAATTGACTTTGTGGGTAAGGCTACTTTTGTGTCCAAGTTAGATCTCCTTAAAGGCTACTATCAGGTACCTTTGACAGATAAGGCGAAGGAAATCTCTGCCTTCGTAATTCCAGGAGGTCATTATCAATACAGTTAATGAAAAATTCCCCCTCTTCATTCCAGAAACTTATCCATCAGGCTATTAAAGGACTTGAAGGCACGGCAGCGTACCTAGATGATATTGTTGTGGTGTCTGATACTTGGGATCAACACCTACTTAGACTTAAGGCTCTGTTTGAGACCTTTAAGAGTTCCCATTTAACAGTTAATTTATCTAAATCTTCCTTTGGCCAGGCCACTGTCATTTCTAGGCCATGAAGTAGGTAGTGGTAAAGTTGCACCTAAACTTGCTAAAGTTCTTTCTATTAAAGATTATCCAGTTCCTCGTGGGAAATCTCTTCAATGTTTCCTAGGCATGATAGGATTTTACAGAAGATTCTGTAAGAATTTCTCGGATTTTGTAGCCCCTCTTACCTCTCTTACCAGTCACAAAGTTCCCTTTAATTGGACCTCAGACTGTAACGCTGCTTTTAATAAAGCAAAAAGATTATTGTGTACTGCACCCATTCTCTTGTCTCCAGACTTCTCCAAACCTTTTTCATTACAGGTTGATGCTTGTGAGTCTGGGGTTGGGGCAGTACTATTACAAATCGGGAACAAGGAGGTGCAGCCTGTAGCATACTTTTCAGCCAAGTTCCAGCCACATCAGAGGGCTTACTCTACCATTGAAAAAGAAGCCCTCGCGCTGGTACTGGCTTTGGAGCATTTCGATGTTTATGTGGGCCAGACATCGCAGGTGGTCAGTCTACAGTGATCACAATCCTCTAGTATATCTCCAAGCCATGAAGAACCACAACACAAGGCTTATGCGCTGGACGCTAAGGCTGCAGCCATATAATATTTCAATTAAATATATTGCCGGCAAAGAAAATGTTTGCAGACTCTTTATCTAGAGTCTAAAATTTTAATTTATTTAGGTTAGGATGTTATTTGTGGTAACCCCTTTTCATGTTCTTTTTTTTTTTTTTATCCCCTGGTGTGGGTTTTTTTTTTTTAGTGAGGGGATGCGGGCTACCGTCCGCCTGTATCTTGGACCTATGCTAGCCTGTCTGACTGCTGTCTCACTCTAAGTTTAGGGTTTGGCTTTTGGTCACGAGAAAAGCTGAGCTCTATCTAAGAGTTGGATGGTGGAGAGGAAAGGTGGTCCCATTATTTTGTGCCATGGCGGCACGGTTACCACTGGGAGGTGGCAGCCTAATCCTGAGCCTTCTCGGGGTGGGGGTGTGGCATGCAAAGAGTACGTAACCTTTATTCGGCGCATGTACACACAAGTAGTGTTTATATATGTTCTTTACACAACTT
>NC_091308.1:50626119-50748691 GCF_038502225.1 Cherax quadricarinatus | reverse complement strand
CATCTTAATAAGGAATCATTCAGGACCCTGTACACCGTGTACGTTAGGCCCATATTGGAGTATGCGGCACCAGTTTGGAACCCACACCTAGCCAAGCACGTGAAGAAACTAGAGAAAGTGCAAAGGTTTGCAACAAGACTAGTCCCAGAGCTAAGAGGTATGTCCTACGAGGAGAGGTTAAGGGAAATCAACCTGACGACACTGGAGGACAGGAGAGATAGGGGGGACATGATAACGACATACAAAATACTGAGAGGAATTGACAAGGTGGACAAAGACAGGATGTTCCAGAGATTGGACACAGTAACAAGGGGACACAGTTGGAAGCTGAAGACACAGATGAATCACAGGGATGTTAGGAAGTATTTCTTCAGCCACAGAGTAGTCAGTAAGTGGAATAGTTTGGGAAGCGATGTAGTGGAGGCAGGATCCATACATAGTTTTAAGCAGAGGTATGATAAAGCTCACGGCTCAGGGAGAGTGACCTAGTAGCGATCAGTGAAGAGGCGGGGCCAGGAGCTCGGACTCGACCCCCGCAACCTCAACTAGGTGAGTACACACACGATACGAAGAATGCCAATATTTGTACTTCCTGCGCATCATGTGCCAGCCCAAGGAGACCATCATCAAGGGACAGGCGGTGAGCCTTTACAACTTAAAGTCGCATGTTAAAAGGAAACACCCGGCGCATACCATCAAGTTTGAGGAGAGAATCAAGGCCGGATCTTCCCGTGGAAAACACGAGCAATGTTCTTGTTGCAGCGCCACTAGCAGCAGCAGCAGCAGCAGCAGCCACTGTCACAGACGACGCCGGACCATCATTGGCGAAGCATTCCCTTCAAGGGAGGTTCCTTGATGCTGGTGAGGGTTCCCTGAATACCTTCCATCCTCCCCACAGTAAGCTTAGGTCTTTGAAGAGTGGGGAGGGGGGGGGTGTTGTCTTGCATTGGATTGCGTGATAATTCTTACTGCGTCTTTCTGTTGGGTTATTATTGGTTTCAGGTGGGTTGCTGCTGTTGATCCCCAGGCACAAATAGCATAGGTGAGGTAGGGAAGAGATGAGTGAATAGTATAGCGTGAGTAGGATTGATTGTGGTACATAACAACGCATCCTGGAGAGGATCCCAACTGTTTTGGATACTTTTTTTTGTTAATTGTTGGATATGGGTGTTGAATTTCAGGTTGCTGTCAAGGTGTAGGCCCAGGAATTTGCCCTCATTATGTTTAGCAATAAGAGTGTTGTCAGTCATAATGTTCAACTGTGCAACTCCTGCTCTGTTCCCAAACATAATGTAGAAGGTTTTGTCAGTTTTAAGTGTAAGTTTATTAGCAGTCATCCAGGTTGATATTTTTACTAGTTCTTCGTTAACAATGGCGTTGAGTGAGGCAAGATGAGAGATGACATAAGTTGAAGGTGTTGTGATACATTAGGAAGATCATTAATGTATAAGAAGACGAGCAAGGGACCAAAGACACTTACCTGTGGTACTCCAGTATCCAGTGATTTTGTTGATGAGGTTTGTCCTTAATAAAGACGTATTGCTGCCTGTTAGTAAGGTAGGATTTGAAATAAGTGAGTGCGTGGCCTCTTATGCCATAATGATCAAGTTTGTGGAGTAGGATGCTGTGGTCTACATTATCAAAAGTTTTCCTTTGGTCGATAAAGAGTCGTAATGGATATTCATTTTTTCAAGTGCATCCTTCGTCCTTTTGCTCTTCCTGAAGCCACACTGGCAGGGGTTGAGGATACTTTGCACTGTTATAAAAGGAATATAATCTCTTGTGTATAAGTTTCTCGAAGATTTTGGATAGGAACAGCAAGTTTGATATTGGCCTGTAATTGTTCACATCTGTGAGGTCACCGTGACCTTTGTGTATTGTTGTGACCTTGACTGCTGGTTTCTAGTGATTTATTAAAGAGTAATGAAATAGCAGGTGAGAGAACATGAGCTGCTGTTTTGTACAATAATGGAGGAACTTGACCCAGATTTCCTGGTTTATTTTTAAGTGATTTAATAATGGCAGTGACTTGTGTGGGTTCAGTTGGTGCAAGACAGAAGGAGGTTGAGAAATACCCATCTAAGTACTCGCTTTTTCGGGCGTTGGTACCTGGGATTTTACTGGCGAGATTTGATCCTATGGTTGAGAAAAAGTAATTTAGCTTGTTAGCTGTATCAATAGGCTGTTGTTGGGATTCATCCCGCTTAGTTAGGACAATATCCGAAGTTTTTTTTTTCAGTTTGTGGTGCCTAGAATTAGAGAGAGTGTCTTCCAGGCATTTTTTATATCTCACTCTTGTTTCGGTGAATATATTATAGTAGTACAATTCCTTAGCCTTTTTTATTAGTTTGGTGAGAACTGATGTGTATTGTTTATTAACATATTTGCTTATTAAGCTGTCTATATTGCTTTTCATATTGATGTTTCTTATCAATGTACAACTATGATATAATTAATATTCTACTGTACAACTATAATATAATTCTTAGTGTTAAGTAATCAGTAAGACAATAATGTTAAGCTGGCCCATAATGCCTGGGCATAATAGAGGCTCTTTTCATTGCAACCCATTATTGTAAATACAAAATCTCAATGTACTATTTGCAAAGACATAAATAAATAAATATGCTGTTAGTTAGCCATGGGCAACCTAGTCATTTATTCTGGCGTTTAGCGTTAGTGAAGCTAACTTTTAGGTTAGCTGTGCCCACCACTGCCCAGACTATATATTATAAAGTGGAAGGTCAGTGGAATGTGTATGACAAAATATAGATACGTTGAGTCAAAAACTTCAAAGCTTAAATATGACTTAATTTCAGGACAAAATCAAGTAAGCTGGTATGGTCTCTATAAGTTGTATTATGTACTGTTTGCAAAGACATAAAATAAATAAATAAATAAATTATTACTACTGCTTCATGTATGAATAATTATACAGGGAAAGGAAGTAACACATTATTGTGTTCATGTGACTCCCAGTAATAAACTTTTGTTTATTTGGGGAATGAATATTGTGGGGGAATTTAAATTTCCAACATCTAGTATCCATATATGCCATCATACATGTCATACACTGTACCATGGAACCAGTTATAGCATTCCAGGTACTGCCATATACATGTATCATGCTCATTACTACCTATGCCCAGTATTACACTAATAATAAATAGGGTAAATGTGTAATAGGGTATTATTATTATTATAATAAATTTAAATATTAAACCCTGAGGATCTATTAAACCCTGAGGATCTATTAAACCCTGAGAATCTATTAAACCCTAAGTATCTTTAAAACCCTGAAGATCTGTTAAACCCTGAAGATCTATTAAACCCTGAGGATCTATTAAACCCTGAGGATCTATTAAACCCTAAAGATCTTTAAAACCCTGGAGATCTGTTAAACCCTGAAGATCTATTAAACCCTGAAGATCTATTAAACCCTGAGGATCTATTAACCCTGAAGATCTGTAAACTCTGAAGATCTATTAAACCCTAAGGATCTATTACACCTTGCAGATGTTAAACCCTGAGGATCTATTAAACCCTGAGGATCTGTTAAACTCTGAAGATCTTCCATGCTTTCCAGATTATCAGTCAGTTTTATCACTAACATGAGGTTTGCATTTTAAAGCCACATGGAAAGAAGCTAAGTAAGTTGTTTGCTCCTCCCAGAAGACTCGAACAACCCAAAAAAGTCTGTCATACTCGATCTTCTCTTCCTTCACCAGAGATTCATTCTCTCTTTTGTCTAGCTGTTTATACCTTTCATGTCATCTGGACTTGTGTTGTTATTCTGTATTTTGTAGTTTTATTCTTTAAGTATTAGGTTAAGTGTGCCTGAAATGCCCTGGCATTTCAGGCACACTTCTTTGTACCAATCAAATTATGAAATGTAAACACACATTGTGACATTTGCAAAGAAATAAACTTTTATTATAATCTTTTAAATGCAGCTCCTTTAGAAACTCATTTTTTGAGTCTTTACATTAGTATAATCAGATGTGGAAACTGTTTTTTGGATTGACCATGATGGCCACCTTGGTACTGTTTTTAATATCATAATGCCATCATCAGGTGACCAAATCCACATACCTCCAGGTATACCCCAGGATACCTGCTGCACCTGGCATCTCTTTCCCTAGTCTGTGACAGTGATCTCATGCACTCTGGACTGACAAATATTCCAGTGACAAACTTTTACTAATAAAATGTTCTGCTCCACAGGTGTCTTTATTGCATTGTGCTGGTATACCAATACCAGGTTCCTGGTATACCTATACATGTACCAAGTTTCTAGTAAATAAGATGTCTTTAAATTTATATATTTTCCACTTTCAAATACATAATGATGCAGGGTGTACCCCACAGGGTGAGTACAGTTCTGCCAACAAAGTTTACATTAAGCTATGCCAGGTTGACATCAGTTAGTGTACACTTTCTGAAGAATCTGTAGTGTGAGCAGATCAAGACAGTAGTATTATAATATCAAAGACACTGATGATTTTGGAGCAAACAATTTTTACTTCTTTATGCAGTACAAAATAGTGTAGTGTATTTGAAAAGTAATAAAACACTGGTAAGCACAAAAGAAAGCTACTAGTATGCAATACATTTCTGGCACACTACAGAGCAGCTTTCATTTGGGCAACATCTTACTCAGTATAGAGTTGCATCTTGTCTTCTATTTGTTGGCAAGATGGCATTTAAACTGTACTGATGTGCCAGCCATGTGACTATACCAAATGCTTACATTAAATTCACTAAAATTTTTGCTTCACTTCTGGGTGGTGAAGGGAAGTTCTGAGAGGATAACCCTTTGTATGCTTTACACTTAATATTATATAACATGATGATGTGGCCAAGTATATTCCTCAGCTTTTACATCTACTTTAGAGATATTATTTATTATTTATCATCTTGATTCTTTTTAATCATCACTGGCTCAACACTTATACTGTATACATAATTGTCCCTTAATTAAAAACCGGGGATGCTTAACCACGGATGCTTAACCACGGATACTTAACCACGGATGCTTAACCACGGATGCTTGACCACGGATGCTTGACCGCGGATGCTTAACCACGGATGCTTGACCACGGATGCTTAACCACGGATGCTTAACCAAGGATGCTTAACCACGGATGCTTAACCACGTTATGCACTACAGAAATTTGAGGCAATTAAATTTGGTCAAAGCAGGAGTGGGATAGCTCCAGTTCTTTGGATCAAGAGCCCTTTGTTAGCACCAGCTCAAAGGAAGGAAAGGTAATGCTGTAATGTGCTTTTGATCTCCAAGTCCTCATTATTCAGTCCCTTTAATATTTGTCATCAAACTTTTGTAGCATTCCTCATTATAATCCTAACTAAAGTGCTAAACACTCAATGCTCATAGTGTCCCTCAGTATATATAACCTTACTGCATACCCCCTTATTTATTCACAAAGTCTTATATCACTGTTACATTTCTGTTTCGTCTTACATGAACATTTGCAGTCACATGCACATGGTACCACTGTGTACCCTGATGGTTCCAGTCTCCAATACTGAGTTAACCTGTTTTTTCCTGAGTGCACAACTCGAGGATGCTTGCTAGAGTCGACTACTATTTTTTGCAGAAGAGCTGCATGTTGTTCTCACTGCAGTCACCTACCTCTTTTGATATAGTCTCAGACAAAAAAAAATACTTCAGAGCTTTGATTTCCTACATTCCCTCATCTTTCCCAGTCAACACTGGATGCATCTTACATCTTCAGCATTATAATAATCAAGGCAAGAGATAAACCTGTAAGGGTCACACAGGGCTGTGGGGAGAGATGTGCAGAAGTAAGAATGTGCAAAGGTTGGGCTTGCATGGGTATGGGTTTGTGCAGTTGGGGGGGGGGGTAGTGCAAGAGGAAAATGGACATCAAAATTGGCAGAATAGGACATTTTTATTAAAAAGTAAGTATGTATGTATATCAAAGGAGAGACTTTCATTGAAGTCAGCTAAGAGCAAATATGTTGGGGCAGTGTTGACGTCAAGGCAAATCCAACATGCCCACTGATAGGAGAATTTATTAATATATGGTGAATTGATAGTGCAACCTGAGATTCCTCACAGAGAGGTGATGGTCATTTCTCCATGTGGCATCTGTGAGCAAGAGGTGTGTCTGATGCACAAGTGTGAGTGTGCAGTTTCCCAAACCCAACCCAACTGCCAGAATCCTAAACATGATTTGATAGAAAACAATTTGCTTTGGCCCAACTCAGACTAACATTGTTGCCCACAGTTTTAGAGAGAGCATTGAAAAGTAATCTGAGACAGGAATTCTCATGGGAAGTCATGAATGGCTGACCAAGTGGCTGAGTTGCATGTCCATCGCCTTCAACATTGCTGTGTCCAGGGACTTAGCAATCAATGACTTCTATATAATTATGTACTAGAAATGAGACAACTAAAGCTGTACATAAAGACACTGGGAAGAGGAGAGTCGAATTCATGAATACCTTACAATGCACTCTGGGAGTCCGAAACAACTACGAATGATGAAGCACGCATAGTCACAATGTCTATGACACCACTGAGAATTGTATTTAATTCTTCTATGAAAACTGGCTGTTTCTAGTAAATGACCTTGGGTTATTCTTCCAGGAAAAACAGCTGCATACCAGACACCATTGATTGACTTTAAACCATCATTGTATACTGCAATACATGTAATATGAGAATGAGATGAGAAGTGTTTAAGAAAGAATGAGCATTAAGTTTGCTGTAGGTAAAGTGAGCTTTTGCATTTGGAAGAGAGGAGGGGAAAAGCAATATGCAGGGTGAATGTACAGGGAAGACAATGGGAAATGTATTTGGAAAGGAAAGAGGCATAATAAATTGGGGCAACAATTAGATAAATCAATCCAACTAACATCCATTATCATTCTGTGTGTGCAAGGGCCGTGAAGGTTGTTGAAGCGAAAAAAAATAAGACAATGGGTATTGTGTTGATCTTGTAAAGACAGGGTGTTCACCTCTGTATATAGGCTCTTGACTAGGGAAAGTCAAAAGGCTCCAAGAGACAAACATAACCCATGATGAATAGGAACAAATTTAGAGAGTAATGGGAGAGGCTGATGAATACAGTAGGACCCCCATATCTATGTGGGATAAGTTCCAAGGACCCGCCGCAGATACTATATACTGTATGTCGGTTTTCATTTACATACATACCCATTATAAAGATTAATTGATAAATTACGCACAATTATTGGAGATTTATCACTTTTTCAATGACGGGAAACACGTGTTGGCTTCTCTTAGGCTTTGAGGAACTTACACCATCACCACTTTTGCCTTTCTATTAATATTATTATTATTATAGTGGTACCTCGAGTTTCGAACAGCTCCCAATTTGAACAATTATTTAAGTGTATTTTTGTAAGTGCTTTTGTAAGTGTATTTTTGGGGGTCTAAAACGGACTAATCTAATTTACATTATTCCTTAGGGGAACAAATTCGTTTGGTATCGGCATTCGAACAGCCTTCTGGAAAGAATTAAGTTTGTAACTCGAGTTAGCACTGTACGTATTATAATAAAAAAAGAAGTGCTAAACCTACAGACCGGGCCGCGGGGGCGTTGACCCCCGAAACTCTCTCCAGGTAAACTCCAGGTAATTTACATTATTCCTTAGGGGAACAAATTCGTTTGGTATCGGCATTCGAACAGCCTTCTGGAAAGAATTAAGTTTGTAACTCGAGTTAGCACTGTACGTATTATAATAAAAAAAGAAGTGCTAAACCTAAAAGGGTCATCTTTTGCCCTTTGAGGCCATTATTAAATAAAATTAAGGGTTATTTTTGGGCCATGGTAAACTGTAGATACTGGACCTGTGGATACGGGGGTTCTACCGTACAGTTCATCACGGTAATCTAGTTTACATGAAGGCAAAGAAAGGTTTATCTTCTAGCTCCCCATGAATGATTGGCTCGACTTCTAAAGAAGTTCAGGGGGTTATGATAAGCAGCTCTCAGGGAGGTTATGCAAGAAATTTGACTATCCCTGGGCACACTAACATCCAAAGCATTAAACTTAAGAGCATCCACTGAATATTCCACAGTACAGGATTTTCTTATCACCTGTAGGGTTTGCCACCTTTCAAACCATAAGTTGCATGATCATAGCTTGCATTTTCAGTATTCTGTAATTTAAATTTAGGTTTCATTTTCACCAGAAGAGCACTATTTCTATTAAGACATGCTGAAGGGGAATTAATTTCTGGTAAGGAGCACAGCAGCAGGTAGAAGACCCATCACTATGCAACCCAGTTGTTTTAGTAGTGCAGGGGAGGGTGTGAAGGAGGGTTAACAGATGTAAACAGCCTCCCACATGGGTCAGTGTTTATCATTGTTCAGTTTTTCCTCTTTTCATCACCAGATCTCATCTCTGGATATTTATCATGGTAACCAAACAAAGTGCAGGTGATCTGGTGAAGCAAGGAAGAAAATTAAGGGAGAAACTATGCCTATTTTGAAAAAAATTAGAGGTAATCGAGATGCTGAAGGGTGGTGCATGTATCTTGGAGACTGCACATTTGGTGTTAGAGAATCAACATTTCTTTCAGTGTGGTAGTGAAAATAATGAGATTTTTTTTTTTTTTTCAACAAGTTGGCCGTCTCCCACCGAGGCAGGGTGACCCAAAAAGAAAGAAAATCCTCAAAAAGAAAAAACTTTCATCATCATTCAACACTTTCACCTCACTCACACATAATCACTGTTTTTGCAGAGGTGCTCAGAACACAACAGTTTAGAAGCATATACGTATAAAGATACACAACATATCCCTTCAAACTGCTAAATAAAACAAAGTTTACTAAATGTATAGATTAAAAAGCAAAGAATAAGAGGTGTGTCACTTGATAGCCTTATCATTAGGGAAAAAGTCTTATCATCCTATAAAACAATGTGTGAGGAGGAAGGACAGGCCGAAAACAAGTGCAGTGGTACCTTGACTTACGAGTGCCCCAACTTATGAGTTTTCCGAGTTATAAGCTGTCTCTCGGTCAATTTTTTGCTTTGAGTTGCAAGCCAAAATCCGAGTTACGAGCGAGCTTCAGATATGCTGGCACTGGTTGGTGCAGTGAATGTCACATCTGCCCAGCATCCTGCATCTCACTCGTTCAGTGCACGTGATCACCTCACCATAGAATCATCTCTCGTGTGTTGTGCTTGCATTTTGTGCAGTTATTTTGCCAAATTTCGTTTTTCTAACCATGGGTCCTGAGAAAGTAAGTGCAAAGGACAGTGCTGAAAAGAAGAGGAGGATGATGTCCATTGAATTAAAGCATGAAATCATAGAAAAACACAAGCAAGGTGTGTGTGTATCAGCTTGGCAAGGCAGTAACCAGCGGCAGTGGTGGAGGAGATTGTGTCCTCGGAAAGTCCAAGGGCATGGAGGTGGATGAAGGAGATGTGAACGAGCTCATCAAGGAGCACTCTGAGGAACTGACGACAGAGGAGTTTAAAGAACTACTGACGCAGTAGCATACAGAGATTTTGCGGGAAATTGGTACTGCAGAGGAGCCAGATGTGGAGGAGGTTATCTCTACAAGTGAGATAAAGGAAATGTTGGGAATCTGGGAGAGACTTTCAGAGTTTATTGAAGGGAAACGCCTAGAAAAAGTTGCAACTGGTTGTGCGTCGGTGCTATTTAATGACACTTGCCTAACTCATTTCTGAAACATTCTAAAAGGGAGGATGAAACAAACCTCTTTAGACAGGTTTTTATTGAAATGCCCTGCAGATGAAAGAGAGGAAAGCATGGCAAAAAAGGCAAAAATCAGTGAAAGTGAAGTAAAAAAAAAAAATTTGTAGCAATTAAGTTCAGCGATAAAGTGTAGCATTAACCCTTTCAGGGTTTCGGTTGTACTAGTACGGCTTACGAGCCAGGGTTTTTGACATACTAGTACGCCTAAATTCTAGCGCCCTCAAATCTAGTGAGAGAAAGCTGGTAGGCCTACATATGAAAGAATGGGTCTGTGTTGTCAGTGTGCGTGGTATAAAAAAAAATCCTGCAGCACGCAGTGCATAATGAGAAAAAAAAAAACTTTGACCGTGTTTTTGGATTAAAACAGCGACTTTGCACTGTATTTTCATATGGTATTTATTGTTGTATTCTAGTTTTCCTGGTCTCATTTTATAGAATGGAAGACATATTACAGAAATTGAGATGATTTTGACTGGTTTTACAAAGAAAAGTACCTTGAAATTGAGCTCAAAGTAGCAGAAGTGTTCGATTTTTACCAAAGTTCAAAAGTAAACAAATCATGCCAAGCGTCCAATACACGTCAACTGGTGAGTCTAATATTCTTTCACAAGTGCGCTGATATTATTTATACCATTTCTACACCAATGCAGTACAGTGGACCCCCGCATAGCGACCTTAATCCGTGCAAGAGGGCTGGCTGTTATGCGAAATGTTCGGTATGCGAATGAATTTTCCCCATAAGAAATAATGGAAATCAAATTAATCCGTGCAAGACACCCAAAAGTATGAAAAAAAAAAATTTTTACCACATGAAATGTTAATTTTAATACACACAAACTGAAAAAGGCATGCACAATTACATGACACTTACTTTTATTGAAGATCTGGTGATGATTGATGGGATGGGAGGAGGGGAGAGAGAGTGTTAGTGTTTAGAAGGGGAATCCCCTTCCATTAAGACTTGAGGTGTCGAGTCCTTTTCTGGGGTTTTTATTTATTTATTTATTTATTTCCAATTTGAGCACACATACAGAGGTACAAAAAAATACAGATAAGAGCAGTATGCCAAAGCCACTTATACTATGCATAGCATTACGGGCTGGCTTAAAATTAACTTAAGATTAACTAAGCAATGATGAAATCAGTGATAAAACATTAATGTAAACAGATTACTATAAAGCACAAGTGAGTATTACAAAGACAGGTCATATGGTTGCTTGCATTGTTGTACATTCAGTCGTATGGAGTATTCTGTTAGGTAGTGTATTTAAAAAATAATAAAGTTAGATTGGGTTTTAGGTTTAACATTTATGTGATATAATTGTGAGAAACATTTAAGATATACAATTTATAAGGTTCAGTTATTCAGTATTTATTTGGTTTTGAGTGAGTAAGTGATCTTTGAGAAGAGACTTGAATTTATAAACAGGTAGTGTTTCTTTTATATTTACAGGTAATGAATTCCAGATTTTAGGGCCTTTTATGTGCATTGAGGTTTTGCATAGTGTGAGATGGACACGAGGAACATCAAAGAGTGATCTGTGCCTTGTGTTATGGTCATGTGTTCTGTTGAGATTGGCAAGGAGATGTTTGAGGGGAGGGTTAATATCAGAGTTAAGTGTTCTATGTATGTAATAGGTGCAGTAATAAGTATGGATGTTTTGTATGGTGAGTAGGTTTAGTGTATTGAATATTGGTGGAGTGTGCTGCCTGTAGTGAGAATTTGTTATCATTCTAACTGCAGCCTTTTGTTGAGTAATTAGTGGTCTGAGATGGTTAATTGTTGTTGAGCCCCATGCACAAATTCCATAGGTGAGATAGGGGTAAATAAGAGAGTGATATAGGGCCAGGAGGGCTGACTGTGGAACATAGTACCGTATCTTCGATAGTATGCCTACAGTCTTGGAAATTTTCTTAGAAATTTGTTGTATATGTGTATGAAATTTGAGTCTATTATCGAGGTGGATTCCTAAGAATTTTCCCTCTGTTAGTTTTGTGATAGGTGATCCGTTTATCATTATGTTAAGAGGGACATCTGTAGCTCTGTTACCAAACTGAATGAAGTAGGTTTTGTCAATGTTTAGTGTAAGTTTGTTAGTCCTCATCCAGGTAGATATTTTCTGTAATTCGGTATTTACAGTATTGGCTAGCGTGACTGGGCTCGGGTGAGAGAGGACGTATGTAGTGTCATCTGCAAATAGTGTGGGTTTGAGTAATTGCGAAGCATTTGGAAGGTCATTTATGTATAGGAGAAAGAGAAGAGGGCCAAGGACACTTCCCTGTGGGACACCAACTGTAATTGGTTGCGCAGAAGAGTTACTTCCCTTCTTCTTTTAATGCCACTAGGACCAGCTTCAGAGTCACTGGACTTCTTTCGCACAACATATCTGTCCATAGTGGCCTGTACCTCTCGTTCCTTTATGACTTCCCTAAAGTGTTTCACAACATTGTCAGTGTACAGGTTGCCAACACGGCTTGCAATAGCTGTGTGAGGGTGATTTTCATCAAAAAAGGTTTGCACTTCAAGCCATTTTGCACACATTTCCTTAATCTTTGTAGTAGGCAATTCCTTCGATTTCTCTCTCCCCTCCTTTGAACCAGTTTCCTCAGGTCTGGCCTCTTGCTGTTGAAGTTGATCTATCAGCTCATCAGTGGTTAGTTCTTCATTGTCCTCCTCCACCAACTCTTCCACATCCTCCCCACTAACCTCCAACCCCAAGGACTTCCCCAATGCCACAATTGATTCCTCAACTGGCATACTCCTCTCAGGGTTAGCCTCAAACCCTTCAAAATCCCTTTTGTCTACACATTCTGGCCACAGTTTCTTCCAAGCAGAGTTCAAGGTCTTCTTAGTCACTCCCTCCCAAGCCTTACCTATAAGGTTTATACAATTGAGGATATTAAAGTGATCTCTCCAAAAGTCTCTTAGAGTCAGTTGAGTTTCTGAGGTCACTACAAAGCACCTTTCAAACAGAGCTTTTGTGTACAGTTTTTTGAAGTTTGCAATAACCTGCTGGTCCATGGGCTGCAGGAGAGGAGTGGTATTAGGAGGCAAAAACTTCACCTTAATGAATTTCATGTCCCCATAAAGTCGCTCTGCCACATCTGTAGGATGACCAGGGGCATTGTCTAACACCAGGAGGCACTTAAGTTCTAATTTCTTTTCAGTTAGGTAATCTTTCACATTGGGGGCAAATGCATGGTGTAACCAGTCATAGAAAAAGTCCCTAGTGACCCATGCCTTACTGTTTGCCCTCCACAGCACACACAAATTTTCCTTGAGGACATTCTTTTGCCTGAACGCTCTGGGAGTTTCTGAGTGATACACTAATAAAGGCTTCACTTTGCAATCACCAGTAGCATTGGAACACATCAACAAAGTAAGCCTGTCTTTCATAGGCTTATGTCCTGGGAGTGCCTTTTCCTCCTGAGTAATGTAGGTCCTGCTTGGCATTTTCTTCCAAAACAGGCCTGTTTCATCACAATTAAACACTTGTTCAGGTTTCAGTCCTTCACTGTCTATGCACTCCTTGAATTCCTGCACATATTTTTCAGCCGCTTTGTGGTCCGAACTGGCAGCCTCACCATGCCTTATCACACTATGTATGCCACTACGCTTCTTAAATCTCTCAAACCAACCTTTGCTGGCCTTAAATTCACTCACATCATCACTAGTTGCAGGCCTTTTTTTAATTAAATCCTCATGCAACTTCCTAGCCTTTTCGCTTATGATCGCTTGAGAAACGCTATCTCCTGCTAGCTGTTTTTCATTTATCCACACCAATAAGAGTCTCTCAACATCTTCCATCACTTGCGATCTCTGTTTCAAAAACACAGTTAAACCTTTGGCAAGAACAGCTTCCTTGATTGCCTTTCTGTTGCCCACAATAGTAGAGATGGTTGATTTGGGTTTCTTGTACAACCTGACCAGGTCGGCGATACGCACTCCACTTTCATACTTATCAATGATCTCTTTCTTCATCTCTATTGGAATTCTAACCCTTATTGCTGTAGGGTTGGAACTAGAAGCTTTCTTGGGGCCCATGGTCACTTATTTTCCAGATAAAGCACCGAAAACACTGTAATAATACGAAATATTCCGATTGTATGCTTGGATGTTACCGCGGAGGCTGGCTGGTAAACAATGCCACCGGCGGAACATATGAGGCTGGCTCAGGCCGCACATTGGACGCGTCTTGGATGAAGGGCGCTGAGCGGGTTTTTGGGCGGTATGCGAGGCAAAATTTTAGCGATCAAAGCGTCCGGTATGCGGATTGTACGTTATGCAGTGCGTCCGGTATGCGGGGGTCCACTGTAGTCTGCATAACAGTAAATCTTCTATTTTTTTTTGTGAGAATAAAAATTCAAAGTGGAAAGCAAAAGAATGTAAGAGGGGCATGGGGACGTGACTAATGAACAGAGGAAATGTTATTTTAGTGCCAGGAATGTCTTTTTTGTTTATTCTGGACCCTATTTGGAAATTGGCATCTTTTGAAATTTGTGTGAAACTGGCAAAATTGCTAAATTCTGACCACTGTATTGGATAGTTGAAATCGGTAAATGGGTGGTTTCTTGTATTCATTCGATAGAAAAAATGGAGTTCTAGTGAAATAGTTATGATTTTTGTCAAGTATATTGGAATTGGCCGAAAATAGGGCTCAAAGTGGGCAAAATCGCCGATGCGTAAACATCGTCAAGGCCGCTAACTTCGCAAGAACGCAATTCCGTAAGTTTTCCATCAAATTTCATACTTTTGGTGTCATTATGATCGGGAAAAGATTCTCTATCTTTTCATAAGAAAAAATATTTTTTTTTTTTTTTTGAAATTTGGCCGACTCTGAGAACAAGTCTCTGAGAGGGCCTGTCAACCCTGAAAGGGTTAAGAGTGTAGAAAGTAAGTTAAGCGATTAAGTGATAGAGTTTATGACGAATGAAAGTGACTGAAAAAGCACGAAATGAAATGAAATGAACTCCTCCAATCTCCTCTGCCTATCTTTTCCACCCTTCACCTCCGCCAGCATCTTCTGTTAGCCCAAGTCGTCAGATCTCCAAGGTAAATACACTTTATAAAACCAGTTTATTTCTGTACATTCTCTTTTATTATGGTTTATACAATATTTCTTATTTATAAATACAATTTTATTTAAAAACCCATAACAAAAAAACTGGGGTAGCTTTTTTGGGGGCTGGAATGGATTAATGGCATTTCAATTAATTTCAATGAGGAAAATTGATTTGATATACGAGTAGATTGAGTTATGAGCTCGGTCACGGACCAAATTAAACTCATAAGTCATGGTACCACTGTACACATTTGGTGCAGGATGGTTGAAATCATTTAGAATGTGCAGTAGACTGTATAAAGAACTGCAGGGTAAGCAAACCAATGGTGTATGACAGAATACCTGAGCACTGCACTACAACTGATGAAGTGGCAGCAACATCACAAGATCCCCTAACCATTAACATCTCATCAACTCCAACCATCAGCCTTAACCCAGTAGGGCCAAGGTTGATGGATGGACATTAACCATTACCAACCTGACTTGAAGGTAAGTAACAGATTTTTTTTTTTTTTTTTCAACAAGTCGGCCGTCTTCCACCGAGGCAGGGTGACCCAAAAAAGAAAGAAAATCCCCAAAAAGAAAATACTTTCATCACCATTCAACACTTTCACCACACTCACAAATTATCACTGTTTTTGCAGAGGTGCTCAGAATACAACAGTTTAGAAGCATATACGTATAAAGATACACAACATATCCTTCCAAACTGCCAATATCCCAAATCCCTCCTTTAAAGTGCAGGCATTGTACTTCCCATTTCCAGGACTCAAGTCCGACTATATGAAAGTAACAGATACTCTACATTATTACAATAACCATGTTTTTGCTACATGTACTCTTCCATTCCACTGTTTGAACCTCATTAGACCTCAGATTATTATAATCAAAAAGAAGTGCTAAACTTACAAGGGTCATAGAGCATCTAGAGCTCAGAATCTGTTACTGTTCCTCCATCTTGGAAGAACATGAACCTCTTTCCCCCCCATATGTTTTTCACTCCACAAGTCCCACAAATCATTGGTAGTGCAGCCCCTCAAGGAAGGTTCCTTGATGTTGGTGAGGGGCTCTTGATTTAGGGAATTGGATCTGTGCTCCAGTTCCCCGAATTAAGCCTGAATGCCTTCCACATCCCCCCCCCCCCAGGCGCTGTATAATCCTCCGGGTTTAGCGCTTCCCCCTTGATTATAATAATAATAATTGGTAGTGCAGTTTTCAAGAATGTAACCCATGCAAATTATGATCATTCACTGTATTTTTTAGATGTCCCAGCATCCTTGTCATCCCTGGCAGTGTCGCTGGTCTAAGTTATTAAAATCCTATTTATAATGAAACTGCAATTTCTGTACTCTTTTTGCATGTCCATTTATCTCCATCAGTTATAGGAAACGATTCTTTTGCAACTGTAAATGTCATGGATACACAAAACTCACATGTGGATATCTACTAGAGATGTATAGCACCTCCCAACAAATCTTTTAACCACTTCAGGGTCTGTGCCATTTTTCTACAGCTTTGAAGCCAATCTTTGTGCCGTAGTTCTACTCCATGAGCTCAGCTCACTCATATAAGCTGTGATCGGTAAATTTGAGCCTAGATAAGAGACACTGGGTCTATTTGCCATTTTTTTTTTTTTCAACAAGTCGGCCATGGGTGACCAAAAAAGAAAGAAAATCCCAAAAAGAAAATACTTTCATCATCATTCAACACTTTCACCTCACTCACACATAATCACTGTTTTTGCAGAGGTGCTCAGAACACAACAGTTTAGAAGCATATACGTATAAAGATACACAACACATCCCTCCAAACTGCCAATATCCCAGACCCCTCCTTTAAAGTGCAGGCATTGTACTTCCCATTTCCAGGACTCAAGTCTGGCTGTATAAAAATAACTGGATTCCCTGAATCCCTTAACTAAATATTACCCTGCTCACACTCCAACAGCTCGTCAGGTCCCAAATACCATTTGTCTCCATTCACTCCTATCTAACACGCTCATGCACGCTTGCTGGAAATCCAAGCCCCTCGCCCACAAAACCTCCTTTACCCCCTTCCTCCAACCTTTTCGAGGATGACCTCTCACCCGCCTTCCTTCTCCTGCAGATAAAAATTTTGGTGGTGGCTGTCACAACCTGGCCAGTGGAAATTAGGAGGTGTGGAGTTAATAAAAGTATTAATCAAGAGGGCTGAGAGGGGTTGTTGAGGTGGTTTGGTCATTTAGAGAGAATGGATCAAAGTATAATGACATGGAGAGCGTTTTGCCAATTGTGCACATATAAAAAAATCCTGCAGCACGCAGTGCATAAGAAAAAAAACTGCGGCCGTGTTTTTGCTTTAAAACAGCAACTTTCCAGTGTATTTTTGTATGGTATTTATGGTTGTATTCTCGTTTTCTTGGTCTCATTTGATAGAATGGGAGGTATATTGCAGAAATAGAGATGATTTTGATTGGTTTCAGGACTGGAAATAGCTTGAAATTGAGCTCAAAGTAACAGAAATATTAGATTTTTGCCAATATTCCAGAGTAAACAAATCACGTATCTCGTTCAATAAGTGTCCACTGGTCAGTCTTATATGCGTTCACAAATGCGCTGATGTTTAAACAATTATATCAATAAATCATCTATTTTTTTGTAAATAAAAATTAAAAATGGAATTCATGTGTAAAGCCTAGGAACATAACTAATGAACAGAGAAAATGTTATTTTAGTGCCAGGAATGCCTGCATTGTTTATTCTGGACACTTTAGAAATTTTTGTGAAATTGGCCAAATTACCAATTTCTGATCACTTTATTGGGCAGCTTTATTGGGCAGCTCAGGCGCTGTATAATCCTCCGGGTTTAGCGCTTCCCCCTTGATTATAATAATAATAATAATAATATTGGGCAGCTGAAATAGTTGATTGGGCAGCGTCTAATGCTCAATCGATAAAATGGAAGCTATACTAGCGAAATATCTAAGAATTTGATTGACTGGAACAATGTAATTGGCCTAAATTAGGACTCAAAGTGGGCAAAATCACTGATGCATAAATATCGCTTACATGGCAAGATTCACAATAGCGTAATTTTGTCATTTTCCATCAAATTTTGTACTTTTTGTTTTATTGCCTTTAGAAAGTGATTCTCTACTGTTTCATAAGAATTTTTTTTTTTTTTTTTTTAAATTCTCAGACCCTGTGGACAAGTTTCAGATCAGGGGTCTAGACCCTGAAAGGATTAAATCATGCTGGCATTCAGAATTCTTCTGTCTACTGTATCATTTATCGATGAGCATTTAACCCTCATTTTACACTTTCCCAACACTGCCATTGCAGTTTACCGAAACTGATTTATAACTTGCAGCATCAACTATGATCACCTCATTGCACTCTAGTGTTCACCTTCAACACATCTGCCTTGTGATATTTTTTTTAATTTTTAACAATGGGGGAAGTGCTTAACCCATAGGGGTCATACAGCACCTGGGAGGCATTAAGGTTTAATCCAAGGAAGGGGAGAATAAGTCCAATTCCCTGGATCAAGAGCTCCCTCACTGGAATCACGGCATTTCTTGAGGGGTACTCTCTAATAGGTAGGTGGTAAGCAGTGCCATGATAGCTGCTATATCATGTGAGCATAAATGAATGTACAGGGTATATAACTTCAGAAATGTTAGGGATTTTTAATAAATAGGAGCCTTTCTATATACTGTACATTAGTATATTCCCATAAAATTAATGGTCCAAGCACAGAAAGCATCATACAAGATTAAAATAAATGCATTCATATTTTAGCTGGAGTAAAACAAAAGTGAAGCAAGATATTCAACATTACATGACTATTCCATAACTATTCAATTTCTCTACAAGTATTTATCAGCAAAACTTTTAAAACTTTCTTTCTCATTTCTCCCATTTTTTGTACATAATTCTTCTCCAATATGTGAAGAATTGTCTTTACCCAACATACTCTCCTAAAATACAGTAAAGTACCTCTCTATAAAGAGACATGCTATGATAAATACTCTCACTGCTAATAGCATGTAACAAAGGAACAATATTAAAGACAAGAAAGTAATAACACGACTTTAATAGAAGCTAAACACTACCACGATGTATAATGAAGTAATCAAGAGTATTTTATGGTTGTCCATCGGTGAAGACTTTAACTGTGCAGTCTGAAGAACCACTGACGATGAATCTTGGATGTGACCAATCAACTGACAGTACTTTATCTTCATGACCAGTGAGATCGTAGAGAGGAATCTTGGGACTGAAAAACAAAAATAAAATAATTTGACTAACAGGGTTAGTAAGTTTCAAGAATAAAACTGCACGTTGACCTTAATGAAAAATACTTGTCAGGTATTTTTTTTTTATTTGCTTAAGAGTGACATCACCTGGGGGTCCTAGCATGCACTGAAATCTGTCAACAAAAAAAAAAAATAAAGCTGGGGAAAGCAGTGGAAACTGTGCACCCTCCAATTGCAGACATCTTTTTTTTATTAGGATCAAAACAAGATTTCTGTTGAGGGGCCCTGGGAAAACCCACCTGGAATTAAACCACTAGCTGATGATTGAAGGCAAAATCAAAGTGGATTTAAGTGAACTGGTGCACAATGGTTAAAGCAAACCTCTGACCTTGTGTTCGGTATAAAATAGAAGCTTTGTGGCATTTTCTAGGACGGTTTTATTGGCCGTTTCTTGGTATCAATTGATAGAATGAAAGACATACTACTCAAAGAGATGATCTTGGTAAATTTCAGGACTAGAAGTACTCTGATAATTATAATGGGCTTAAAGTAGCAGAAATGTTTGATTTTTGACAATTTTCCCGAGGACGAGAAAGGCCCCTACCCCTCCTGGTCTGTTTCATGAATTTTTATCAGGTCTTCTTCAATTATTGGAATGCCATAAATCATGACCAATCGTTCCTGGCTATATTTTATCTGAGAAATAGGGTAAAACTTAGTTTTCTGTGTGATGATGAATTCAAGATGGAAGGCAAATGTAATAGAGAAGATGTCTGAGGATGCAATTACAGAACTGAAGAAATGTTTTAGTGGATGGATTTTTTTGTGATGTGTAAAATTGGCCAAATTATCAACTTCTGTGCACTTTATAGGGTAGTTCAGATAGTTAAATGGGTGTTATTTTATGCTGAATTGATAGAATGGCAGGCATGCTAATGAAATAGCTAAGAATTTGGTCAAATTGAGGATTGCAATTGGCTTAAAATAGAACTGACAGTGGGTGAAACTGCTGATACCTGTAGTGCACTCAGACTCCCAACTTTTAGTGTGCATAATTCCATAAGTTTTCCATCAAATTTCATATTTTTGCTATCAATATCACGAGGAAAAAATTCTCTACCATTTCAAAAGATTTTTTTTTTTAAATTCCTGACATTGTCAGCACTTAATTTTGGGGGTCCCAACAGTGAAGAGCTTAAAGGAGTGCCCAGTGCAGAATGGAACTCAAACTGCTACTGTAAGTGGCAAGAAGAGCAAACAAAGATGAATACAATCAAGAGGTCAATACAGGTCTGAGCATGAGTTCTAAGTTCATACAAGTTGTAGCTCCACAATTCAAGACATGCAATGGATGGAGTGAGAAAAGAGAACTCCAACAGGTAACCACAGGTCTCTCAACAAGATCCACCTAAAAAAAGAAAGGAGATAGTTCAAGTTTCCTAACAGTAGATGTGGTTTGGGTAAAGATGGAACTGGAGACCACAGGTCATCATCTACAGTCAATGGATGGGATGGAGAGTGACAGACAGATAAACTGACTAAATAACCATAGGCAGTGGTACAATGGTGTTAAATATTACTAGTGTATGGAATATCAGTATGCACAAATAGTGCACTTTCATTGTACAAAGCCTCAGGATATGGGTCAACAGACTGCCAGGAGACAAGAGGCAGGAAAACTAACTATAAAATTGAATGAAGAAGTTGAGTTTCTGGAGACAAATACAGATAGGAAAAAAGCTGTAAAACAACTCCCAAGTACCCCTCAAATACTTCAGTGGACAATAGATTTAAAAACTGAAGAAAATGTAAATAAGAAAAGTATATCAGTACAGAGATGAGGCAATCCATCAAAGCTATGACAGATGTAAGAGATACAGAAGTAGAGAGTAAACAAGTAAAGAAGGGGAAAAGTGCTTTATACAAAATACAAGAATTATTTGATTATTCAGCACTTTAAACATAACCCATTTTGAACATTATCTAATTTATGTCATTATCAACTTGCTACTATTGTGACCTAATCACTACCATATTACAGAAATCAATCACATAGCAAGTATAACAGTTTAATGTCAATTTTTCACATTCCACAATCCATGTATATATTCATTCGCTCCCATTGGCCACAAGTGTCAGCAAATTTAAAAGAAATGAAAATATACCCAACATTTATGCTGAAAGAAGGGATGCTGGGCTCTTTGTTAGGCAAGCACTATCTGGAGTGTGTGGCACACCTCCCAGAGAAGAGACTGCTACCCCAAAGCACAAACAACTCAAACTGCATCACCATGTTAAGGTGACTACAGGCATTGGGAAAAAGGGAGCAGCAGAATTAGTGAGGTTCACTAGTGCCACTAAGTGCTTGAGATGGAAATGGCTGAGGACAACAGACAAAAGAGTAGAAGACAGGTGGCAAGAACACTATTGGTTTTAACTCTTCTTGGAGTTATGATAGAGGCACAGGTCAAGTGTGCTTCCCTTGTGTTAGGTGGTGATGGAGGGCAGGGACACTTGGACCTGTGCCTCTGCCACATAACTCAGAGAACAACTCTAGGAAGAACTATCAGCAGAGGATAAGTAAAATAGTGTACTACGTATGTGAAAAAATATCTTGAAACAGTTATATAACGGAATTAGTAGGTGTTGTTGGAGGGACAGAATAACAGATTTCACAAGACCATGGAGTAAATGGAAGGCAGCGTTCTTGTTGGAGATAAGCTAGAGCATTTCCATATAAAGTGCCCTTTCATACTTGAGGATAGCAAATTTTGCATCTCTGCTTAGCCTTTCAGCTGCATGCAAATAATTTATTTTTATTTTTATTTACAGAATTACAGAGCACCAAAAGCTGAATATACAGTAGACTGTTGATTAAAACACGATTTTCTATGATGTTTTTGATATATTTTTTTTTAACAAGTCGGCCGTCTCCCACCGAGGCAGGGTGACCCAAAAAGAAAGAAAATCCCTAAAAAGAAAATACTTTCATCATCATTCAACACTTTCACCTCACTCACACATAATCACTGTTTTTGCAGAGGTGCTCAGAACACAACAGCTTAGAAGCATATACCTATAAAGATACACAACATATCCCTCCAAACTGCTAATATCCTGAACCCCTCCTTTATAGTGCAGGCATTGTACTTCCCATTTCCAGGACTCAAGTCCGGCTATATAAAAATAACCGGTTTCCCTGAATCCCTTCACTAAATATTACCCTGCTCACACTCCAACAGATCGTCAGGTCCCAAATACCATTGTCTTCATTCACTCCTATCTAACACGCTCACGCACGCTTGCTGGAAGTCCAAGCCCCTTGCCCACAAAACCTCCTTAACCCCTCCCTCCAACCTTTTCGAGGACGACCTCTACCCCGCCTTCCTTCCCCTACAGATTTATATGCTCTCCATGTTATTCTACTTTGATCCATTCTCTCTAAATGACCAAACCACCTCAACAACCCCTCTTCAGCCCTCTGACTAATACTTTTATTAACCCCACACCTCCTAATTTCCACACTCCAAATTTTCTGCATAATACAGTGTATTTACACTACACATTGCCCTTAGACAGGACATTTCCACTGCCTCCAACCGCCTCCTCGTTGCTGCATTCACAACCCAAGCTTCACACCCATATAAGAGTGTTGGTACTACTATACTTTCATACATTCCCTTCTTTGCCTCCATAGATAATGTTTTTTGTCTCCACATATACCTCAACGCACCACTTACCTTTTTTCCCTCATCAATTCTATGATTAACCTCATCCTTCAGAAATCCATCCGCCGACACGTCAACTCCCAAGTATTTGAAAATATTCACTTCTTCCATACTCCTCCTCCCCAATTTGATATCTAATTTTTCTTTATCTAAATCATTTGATACCCTCATCACCTTACTCTTTTCTATGTTCACTTTCAACTTTCTACCTTTACACACACTCCCAAACTCATCCACTAACCTTTGCAATTTTTCTTTAGAATCTCCCATGAGCACAGTATCATCAGCAAAAAGCAACTGTGTCAATTCCCATTTTGTATTTGATTCCCCATAATTTAATCCCACCCTTTTCACCAACGCCCTAGCATTTACTTCTTTTACAACCCCATCTATAAATATATTAACCCTTTGACTGTCGCGGCCGTATATATACATCTTATGAGGTACCGTGTTTGACGTATATATACTCATAAATTCTAGCAGCTTCAAATCAAGCAGGAGAAAGCTGGTAGGCCCACATGTGAGAGAATGGGTCTGTGTGGTCAGTGTGCACCATATAAAAAAAATCCTTGAGCACGCAGTGCACAATGAGAAAAAAAAACTGACCGTTTTTTTTTAATTAAAATGCCGACTTTGTGGTCTATTTTCGTATAGTATTTATGGATGTATTCTCGTTTTCTTGGTCTCATTTGATAGAATGGAAAACATATTATAGAAATAGAGGTGATTTTGATTGATTTTACTATAAAAAAGAACCTAGAAATGGAGCACAAAGTACGGGAAATGTTTGATTTTTGCCAATGTTCAAAAGTAAACAAATGATGCCATTGTCCAATAAATGTCCAACTAGCCATTCTAATATGCAGTCATGAATGGGTTGATGTTATTTATACAATTATTACAGTATTGCAGTAGTCTGCATAATAGTAAGTCTTCTATTTTTTGTTTGAATAAAAATTCAAAATAGAAAGCAAGAGTAATATCAGAGGGGCCTGGAGACATGATTGATGAACAAAGAAAATGTTATTTTAGAGCCAGGAATGTCTGCATTGTTCATTCTGGACCTTATTTTGAAATTGTCATATTTTTTAGTTTTTGTGAAATTGGCCAAATTGCAAATTTCTGACCACATTATTAGGTAGTTGAAATCGGTAAATGGGCAGTTTCTTGTACTCAATCGATAGAAAAAATGGAGTTCTAAAGAAATAGCTATGAGTTTAGGCGACTGGAACAACAGAATTAGCTGAAAATAGGGCTCAAAGTGGGCGAAATCGACGATTTGTAAACAGCGCCGAGGTCGCTAACTTCGCGAGACCATAAGTCCGTCAGTTTTCCATCAAATTTCGTTTTTTTTTTTTGGTGTCATTACAATCGGGAAAAGATTCTCTATCATTTCATAAGAAAAAATAATTTTTTTTTCAAATTTTGCGACGCCAGGAGACACCTCAGGATTGGGGGTTGCGACAGTCAAGGGGTTAAACAATCATGGTGACATTACACATCCCTGTCTAAGACCTACTTTTACTGGGAAGTAGTCTCCCTCTCTTCTACACACCCTAACCTGAGCCTCACTATCCTCATAAAAACTCTTTACAGCATTTAGTAACTTACCACCTATTCCATATACGTGTACTTGCAATATCTGCCACATTGCTCCTCTATCCACTCTATCATATACCTTTTCTAAATCCATAAATGCAATAAAAACTTCCCTACCTTTAAATACTGTTCACATATATGCCTCAATGTAAACACTTGATCTACACATCCCCTACCCACTCTGAAACCTCCTTGCTCATCCGCAATCCTACGTTCTGTCTTATCTCTAATTCTTTCAATTATAACCCTACCGTACACTTTTCCTGGTATACTCAGTAAACTTATTCCGCTATAATTTTTACAATCTCTTTTGTCCCCCTTCCAAATTGTGGCAATTTTGATGACTCTGTGAAATTCATTTTGATGATGCAGCTTTAGGGAAAAAATATCTAAAAGTTCATACAAAAAGGCTAGTAACTACACACTCCTATGCCATTAACAGTCATTCACTTATCCTAGCTGCATTTATACAAATGTTGAATGTGTTAATGATTGATATTAAAGTGTGGAAAGTACAGTTAGTAACAAAAAAAGAAGGGATAATTTTGTAGCGCCGCCACTACAAATGTTTGTGCTTGAAGTTCTATGGGCCACCATAGTATACACCATTTATTTATAAATTGTTTATCACCATGGGAGTCTCAGGAAAGCCAATAAATGTGATTAAATTAGTTTCCTGAATACCAGTCAATACATGCAGTGTTTTCAAAACCTTCACATCATCAGTGCTAAAATGTGAGGATACTTAAGACAATGTTAATATACAAATTGAGAGGCAAGTGGTTTTTATAACCTGTGCTCTTAAAGTGAGAGCAAGGTAACATTCAGGGAAACTGGTTAGCCAGTGAGTGCACCCTGAAAGAGGGGTGGGGATATTTGCAATTTTGAACTGTAGTCGGACTTGAGTCCTGGAAATGGGAAGTACAATGCCTGCACTTTAAAGGAGGGGTTTGGGATATTGGCAGTTTGGAGGGATATGTTGTGTATCATTATATGTTTAAGCTTCTAGACTGTTGTATTCTGAGCACCTCTGCAAAAACAGTGATAATGTGCGAGTGTGGTGAAAGTGTTGAATGATGATGAAAGTATTTTCTTTTTGGGGATTTTCTTTCTTTTTTGGGTCACCCTGCCTCGGTGGGAGACGGCCGACTTGTTGAAAAAAAAAAAAAAAAAAAGTACTGGCACCCCTCTGGCAAGACAGTGATGGAGTGAGTGATGGTGAAAATGTTTCTTCTGTTTTGGGGTTACCCTACCTTGGTGGGAGATGGTTGGTTTGTTATTAAAAAAAAAAATAACCTGAGTGGAAACCAAATATAATGTGAATACAGTACCTTGTGTATACTGTACATACTGGAACTGGAACTGATGGGATCATGACAGGGGGAGATAAAGTGTTGGAGTGGTTGGTATTTTTGTTTAACCATTTCACTATCAGTCCTGTAATATTACGGCTTGCAAGCCAGTGTCAGTCCCATAATACTACGCCAAAATTCTAGCGAGTTCAAATCTGGTGATAGAAAGCTGGTAGGCCTACATGTGAGAGAATGGGTCAGTGTGGTCAGTATGCACAATATAAAAAAAAAAAAAATCCTGCAGCATGCAGTGCACAAAAAAAAAAGTTTTTGGTTTAAAACGCCGACTCTGAGGTGTATTTTTGTATGGTATATGTGGTTATAATCTCATTTGACAGAATGGAAGATACATTACAGAAATAGAAATGATTTTGATTGGTTTCACGAAGAAAAGTACTTTGCAACTGAGCTCAAATTAGTGGAAATGTTAGATTTCTGCCAATGTTCAAGAGTAAACAACATTTCCTTTATTCATTTGTCATGTCCCCAGATGTCTTTTATATTACACTTAATTTCCATTTGGGTCTGGGATATTGGCAATTTGGAGGGATGTGTAATAGGATAGTATATATATAACTGGGGCCCTGATATTATATTCTATAGGGAGTTAATTATATTATTTCAGGTCACTTTTTATATTGTATCTTTATGCCTCTAAACTGTTGTATCTGGGCACCTCTGCAAAAACAGTGATTATGCATGAGTGACGTGAAAGTGTTGAATGATGATGAAAGTATTTTCGTTTTGGGGATTTTCTTTCTTTTTGGGTCACCCTGCATAGGTGGAAGATGGCCAACTTGTTGAAAAAAAAAAAATAAGATTTACTCCATTTCTAGCATCACAAAGTAACCAGGAATGACTGGTCATGGTTTACGGTGTCCCAATAATTGAATCAAACCTATTAAAAACCCATCCCATAAAACAGACTAGGGGGTGTAGGGAGGCCTTACCCATCCTAAGGAAAATTGGAAAAAATTTAATGTCTCTGATACTTTGAGCTCAATTTCAAACTACTTCCAGTCCTGAAACCATCCAAAATGATCTGTTTCATTAGTGTATTATCTTCCATTCTATCAAATGATATCAAGAAGCAGCAAACAAAACCATTTGAGAAAACACTCAAGTTTTCTATTTTAAACCATCCACATGATCAGTTTTTTGCTTTTCCCATCATGCACTGTGTGGGGGCAAGAATTTTTTGTTTTACTGTGTACACTCACTGCACAGACCTGTTCTCTCATATCTAGGCTAAAATCTGAATGAGCTGAGCTCATGATGTAAGACTATGTCAGGGACCCTGGCCTCAATGACTTAGATCTACATGACAGCCACTGAAAGAGTTGAAGAATAAAAAAACATTATACCGTGACAGAAATAATACACAAATAACCCGCACTTGTTCTACCACTCCTGTACCCTCTCGTACAGTCTGGCTCCCTTCCCTTCACACTTCTGTGTGACTAACTGATGTTCCAAGTCAGACTGAAATGCCATCATGTTTCAGTCTGATAAGTGTGGGTTATTTGTGTATTGGGATACTCTTTGATAGTGCTCCACTTACCTTCTGGAGTCCCAATGCTTGACTATGCTGTCATAGCCTCCAGACACAAACTGATGCTCCTTGGTAGTGCTCCACTTCACACTTGGAACCCACTTAGTATGTGAGGAAAACTTCTGCTGCACAACAGCACCCTCTGTAGAGGAAAATAAACACCTTCACTTATATGTAGCAGCACTTGCCAATAGATAACTAAAACAAAATGTTAAAAATAATGTTTACAGAAATAGAATACTGAAGGATAACTAAACACTGCAAGTTGATATTTCTTATCTTACAGGAACTTCAACAAAGTGTACTAGTGCTTAAGAGACAGGTACATTAATTTTTTTTTTTTTTTTTTTTTTTTTCAACAAGTCGGCCGTCTCCCACCGAGGCAGGGTGACCCAAAAAAGAAAGAAAATCCCCAAAAAGAAAATACTTTCATCATCATTCAACACTTTCACCACACTCGCACATTATCACTGTTTTTGCAGAGGTGCTCAGAATACAACAGTCTAGAAGCATAAACATATAAAGATACACAACATATCCCTCCAAACTGCCAATATCCCAAACCCCTCCTTTAAAGTGCAGGCATTGTACTTCCCATTTCCAGGACTCAAGTCCGACTATATGAAAATAACCGGTTTCCCTGAATCCCTTCACTAAATATTACCCTGCTCACACTCCAACAGATCGTCAGGTCCCAAGTACCATTCGTCTCCATTCACTCCTATCTAACACGCTCACGCACGCTTGCTGGAAGTCCAAGCCCCTTACCCACAAAACCTCCTTTACCCCCTCTCTCCAACCCTTTCGAGGACGACCCCTACCCCGCCTGCCTTCCCCTATAGATTTATATGCTTTCCATGTCATTCTACTGTGATCCATTCTCTCTAAATGACCAAACCACCTCAACAACCCCTCTTCTGCCCTCTGACTAATACTTTTATTAACTCCACACCTTCTCCTAATTTCCACACTCCGAATTTTCTGCATAATATTTACACCACACATTGCCCTTAAACAGGACATCTCCGCTGCCTCCAACCGTCTCCTCGCTGCTGCATTTACCACCCAAGCTTCACACCCATATAAGAGTGTTGGTACTACTATACTTTCATACATTCCCTTCTTTGCCTCCATAGATAACGTTTTTTGACTCCACATATACCTCAACGCACCACTCACCTTTTTTCCCTCATCAATTCTATGATTAACCTCATCCTTCATAAATCCATCCGCCGACACGTCAACTCCCAAGTATCTGAAAACATTCACTTCTTCCATACTCCTCCTCCCCAATTTGATATCCAATTTTTCTTTATCTAAATCATTTGACACCCTCATCACCTTACTCTTTTCTATGTTCACTTTCAACTTTCTACCTTTACACACATTCCCAAACTCATCCACTAACCTTTGCAATTTTTCTTTAGAATCTCCCATAAGCACAGTATCATCAGCAAAAAGTAACTGTGTCAATTCCCATTTTGAATTTGATTCCCCATAATTTAATCCCACCCCTCTCCCAAACACCCTAGCATTTACTTCCTTTACAACCCCATCTATAAATATATTAAACAACCATGGTGACAGTACACATCCCTGTCTAAGACCTACTTTTACCGGGAAGTAGTCTCCCTCTCTTCTACACACCCTAACCTGAGCCTCACTATCCTCATAAAAACTCTTTACAGCATTTAATAACTTACCACCTATTCCATATACTTGCAACATCTGCCACATTGCTCCTCTATCCACTCTATCATATGCCTTTTCTAAATCCATAAATGCAATAAAAACTTCCCTATCTTTATCTAAATACTGTTCACATATATGCTTCAATGTAAACACCTGATCTACACATCCCCTACCCACTCTAAAACCTCCTTGCTCATCCGCAATCCTACATTCTGTCTTACCTCTAATTCTTTCAATTATAACCCTACCGTACACTTTTCCTGGTATACTCAGTAAGCTTATTCCTCTATAATTTTTACAGTCTCTTTTGTCCCCTTTCCCTTTATATAAAGGGACTATACATGCTCTCTGCCAATCCCTAGGTACCTTCCCCTCTTTCATACATTTATTAAACAAAAGTACCAACCACTCCAACACTATATCCCCCCCTGCTTTTAACATTTCTATCATGATCCCATCAGTTCCAGCTGCTTTACCCCCTTTCATTTTACGTAATGCCTCACGTACCTCCCCCACACTTACATTCTGCTCTTCTTCACTCCTAAAAGATGGTATACCTCCCTGACCAGTGCATGAAATTACTGCCTCTGTTTCTTCCTTAACATTTAAAAGTTCCTCAAAATATTCTCGCCATCTACCCAATACCTCCATCTCCCCATCTACTAACTCCCCTACTCTGTTTTTAACTGACAAATCCATATTTTCCCTAGGCTTTCTTAACTTGTTTAACTCACTCCAAAATTTTTTCTTATTTTCATTAAAATTTCTTGACAGTGCCTCTCCCACTCTATCATCTGCTCTCCTTTTGCACTCTCTCACCACTCTCTTTACCTTTCTTTTACTCTCCATATACTCTGCTCTTCTTATAACACTTCTGCTTTGTAAAAACCTCTCATAAGCTACCTTTTTCTCTTTTATCACACCCTTTACTTCATCATTCCACCAATCACTCCTCTTTCCTCCTGCCCCCACCCTCCTATAACCACAAACTTCTGCCCCACATTCTAATACTGCATTTTTAAAACTATTCCAACCCTCTTCAACCCCCCCACTACTCATCTTTGCACTAGCCCACCTTTCTGCCAATAGTCGCTTATATCTCACCCGAACTTCCTCCTCCCTTAGTTTATACACTTTCACCTCCCTCTTACTTGTTGTTGCCACCTTCCTGTTTTCCCATCTACCTCTTACTCTAACTGTAGCTACAACTAAATAATGATCCGATATATCAGTTGCCCCTCTATAAACATGTACATCCTGGAGCCTACCCATCAACCTTTTATCCACCAATACATAATCTAATAAACTACTTTCATTACGTGCTACATCATACCTTGTATATTTATTTAATCTCTTTTTCATAAAATATGTATTACTTATTACCAAATTTCTTTCTACACATAGCTCAATTAAAGGCTCCCCATTTACATTTACCCCTGGCACCCCAAATTTACCTACTACTCCCTCCATAACATTTTTACCCACTTTAGCATTAAAATCCCCAACCACCATTACTCTCACACTTGATTCAAAACTCCCCACGCATTCACTCAACATTTCCCAAAATCTCTCTCTCTCCTCTACACTTCTCTCTTCTCCAGGTGCATACACGCTTATTATAACCCACTTTTCACATCCAATCTTTATTTTACTCCACATAATCCTTGAATTAATACATTTATAGTCCCTCTTTTCCTGCCATAGCTTATCCTTCAACATTATTGCTACTCCTTCTTTAGCTCTAACTCTATTTGAAACCCCTGACCTAATCCCATTTATTCCTCTCCACTGAAACTCTCCCACCCCCTTCAGCTTTGTTTCACTTAAAGCCAGGACATCCAGCTTCTTCTCATTCATAACATCCACAATCATTTCTTTCTTATCATCTGCACAACATCCACGCACATTCAGACTTCCCACTTTGACAATTTTCTTCTTCTTATTCTTTTTAGTAATCTTTACAGGAAAAGGGGTTACTAGCCCATTGTTCCCGGCATTTTAGTTGACTTTTACAACACGCATGGCTTACGGAGGAAAGATTCTTATTCCACTTCCCCATGGATATAAAAGGAAAATTAATAAGACCAAGAACTATTAAGATAAAATCAAAGAAAACTCAGATGAGTGTGTATAAATAAATGTGTACATGTATGTGTAGTGTGACCTAAGTGTAAGTAGAAGTAGCAAGACATGCCTGTAATCTTGCATATTTATGAGACAGACAAAAGACATCAGCAATCCTACCATCATGTAAAACAATCACAGGCTTCGTTTTACACTCACTTGGCAGGACGGTAGTACCTCCCTGGGTGGTTGCTGTCTACCAACCTACTACCAACATTAATACATTAATAATAATAATACATTAATACCAAAGAAAAACATAATAAGGTCAGTTTGATGGGCACAAACTGGATTTGTCTGGGCTTACTTGTGTCATATTGACTTGTGTACATCATGTTACAATATTACCTTGTGCACTTGTTCAACACAATTTCAGTGGCACAAACTTGGTGTCTTCTTGCAACTCTTGCTAGTAAGTGCATATACATATGCAGTCTTGAGCTTTTATTCCACTTATAATGCTTGCTCTGCTGCTGCTGTATCACTGAGATGGTACACAACTGTTGTCACCACATTTATACATGAGTGTTATACCACATGTTATACCTATTTATTCACTACTTATTCTTTATACTGTGTTACTGTACTGTACCTAAAATGTTACCCTAAAATAACATGTTAATCTTTAAAAGTTTCCAGTAGTTACAGCTCTCATTACCTTTAATGGAAGTCTCACCATTGTTTTAGCACTATAGAGAGATTTCTAGTATATCTTCAGCACCTATTTCATAGTTAATGCTATAGCCTCTTGTTCTCTCTACTGATGGTGCCAGAACCTTATCAACACTTTTGTACCTTTTCATAATCAGGTATGTGGTGATCACGTCTCTTTTCCTATCAGCCAGTGATAATATGAATAAAGCTTCAGCTTTTCTTTGAAACTTACATCTTTTAGTTCTAATAGGCACTTTATAGCTCATCTTTGAACTTTTTTAAAACTTGTACGTATGTTTTTTCGGTGCAAAACCCATACTTCTCCAGTTTATTCTAATATTGCTCAAATGCAAATCATAACAGGATGGATAATAAGAACCTTCAAAACCAGGGATGTGAAGCCCATGATGACACTCTTCAGGTCACTTGTTCTATCTAGGCTGGAATATTGCTGCAAATTAACAGCACCTTTCAAGGCAGGTGAAATTGCTGACCTAGAAAATGTACAGAGAACCTTCACGGCACTCATAACTGCGATAAACCACCTCAATTACTGGAAGCGCTTGAAGTTCCTAAACCTGTACTCCTTAGAATGCAGGAGGGAGAGATACATGATTATATACACCTGGAAAATCCTAGAAGGACTAGCACCAAACTTGCACATGAAAATCACTCCCTACATATGCAAAAGACTCGGCAGCCAGTGCAACATCCCCCCAATGAAAAGCAGGGGTGCCATTAGCACGATAAGAGACAACACAATAAGTGTCAGGGGCCCAAGACTGTTCAACTGCCTCCCAGCATACATCAGGATTGATTACCAATAGACCCCTGGCTGTCTTCAAGCAGGCACTAGACAGGCACCTAAAGTCAGTACCTGACCGCCCAGGCTGTGGTTCATACGCTGGATTACGTGTGGCCAGCAGTAACAGCCTAGTTGATCAGACCCTGATTCACCATGAGGCCTGGTCACAGACCAGGCCGCAGGGGCGTTGACCCCCCGGAACTCTCTCCAGGCATCTCCAGGTTGTGCTATTTTCCAATCTATGTATGGGCGATTAAAAAACTGGCCAGCGACACATTGGCATTTCTCACTCTTTCTAAAATTTTTGTAAGCTTCTGGTAGCAATCTGTTGGGAGTGACGACTTGTGGGTTCCTCTCTGGCTGATACCGTTACTGTTATATTACACAATTGTGTTTTCTTCCAGTAGACAATAATGGTTACAGGAGGGTGGATGCAAAGGGGAGTAAAAATCTGTGTTATCTTCCAGTAGAAGATTATGGTTATAGGAGGGTGGATGCAGAGGGAAGTAACAATCACTAATGGAATGATTAGGCAAAGAGGGTGTAAGGGACAAAAAGTTAGCATATGAAAGGATTTCAAAAGTATAAAAAAAGATACATGAAAAGCAGGAAAAGAGTGGGTAAACAAGTGGTGAGGAAGTACAAAAGGAGAGCAAATGAGAGAGTTTTAATCAGGAAATTTTGCTGAGTAAGAAATACAGTGGTCCCTCAATAATCGTCCGGCCTGAAAGTCGTCCATTTCGGAAATAGTCCTGTTTTTTCGTCAAAATATTGGCTCGGAAATGGTCCGGTAACTCGCTAATAGTCCTTCGTCACGGACGCATGCTCATGGTCTGAGCGGCCTCGAGCCGCCTCAGCCTTTCCTTCCCAGCCAGTGTGCCATTGTTTACCAGTGAGCGATGGTCCCCTCATGTGCTCCAGTGAAATATTTCATTTATTTTAGTGCTTGCAAGTTATTTAAGTGCTAAATAAGCTACCATGGCTCCAAAGAAAGCTCCTAGTGCCAAGCCTTTGGTAAAGAAGGTGAGAAATACGATTGAATTTAAGAAAAACATCATTGAACAATATGATAGTGGCGTACGTGTGGGCGAACTGGCCAGGATGTATAACAAATCCCGTACAACCATATCTTCCATCATAGCCAAGAAAAAGGAAATCAGGGATGCTGTTGTTGCAAAGGGGGTAAATATGCTGACAAAAATGAGATCACCAGTACTCGAAGATGTTGAGAAGTTATTATTGGTGTGGATAAATGAGAAACAATTAGCAGGAGACAGTCTTATGATGTCGCTTATTTGTGAAAAGGCTAGGCAGTTGCATGACAATTTGGTAAAGAAATTGCCTGCAACTAGTGATGATGTGCGTGAATTTAAGGCTAGCAAAGGCTGGTTTGAGAGATTTAAGAAGCGTACTGGCATACACAGTGTGGTAAGGCATGGTGATGCTGCCAGTTCGGACCACAAGGCGGCTGAAAAATATGTGCATGAATTCCAGGAGTACATAAACAGTGAAGGACTGAAACCCAATTGTGACGAAACAGGCCTCTTTTGGAAGAAAATGCCAAAGAGGACCTTCATTACACAAGAGGAAAAGGCAATGCCAGGACACAAGCCTATGAAAGACAGGCTGACGCTAATGTTCTGTGCTAATGCTAGTGGGGATTTCAAAGTGAAGCCGTTACTAGTGTACCATTCTGAAAATCCCAGAGTGTTCAGGAAAAACAATGTTATGAAGAGTAAATTGTGTGTGTTTTGGAAATCTAATAGTAAGGCATGGGTCACAAGGGAAATTTTTGTAGAGTGGTTCAACAAAGTGTTTGGCCCTAGTGTGAAGAATTACCTCCTGGAAAAGAAATTGGATCTCAAGTGCCTCCTAGTAATGGACAATGCACCTGCTCATCCTCCAAACTTGGATGACCTAATTCTGAAGGAGTTTGGGTTCATAACAGTAAAGTTCTTGCCCCCGAATACCACTCCTCTCCTCCAACCCATGGACCAGCAGGTCATTGCAAACTTTAAAAAACTCTACACCAAAGCAATGTTTGAAAGGTGCTTGAATGTGACCTCAGACACTCACTTGACCCTACGAGATTTTTGGAAAGAACATTTCAGTATTCTCCATTGTGTAAGCCTTATAGGTAAGGCTTGGGAGGGAGTGACTACCAGGACTTTGAACTCTGCTTGGAGAAAATTGTGGCCAGATTGTGTCCACAAGAGGGATTTTGAAGGGTTTGGGGCTGACCCTGATGAGCCTATGTCAGTTGTTAAATCCATTGTGGCACTGGGGGCTTCCATGGGGTTGGATGTGAGTTTGGAGAATGTGGAAGAGTTGGTGGAGGACCACAACAAAGAGCTAACCACTGAGGAGCTGCAAGAGCTTCATCAGGAACAGCAAAAGATGGCAGCTCTGAATCTTGCTGCAGAGGAGGAGGAAGAGAGATGGAGGAAGGTGCCTTCTTCAGAAATTAAGGAGATTTTTGAAATGTGGGGTAGGATGGAAAGATTTATGGAGAAACATCACCCAGAGAAGGATGTTGCAAGCCATATCGGCATCTTGTACAGTGACAAAGTCTTGGCCCATTTTAGGGAAGTTTTAAAGAGACGCCAGAAACAGAGCTCTCTGGACAGTTTTTTTGTGAGACAGGACTCCAGTGACTCTCAAGGTGGTCCTAGTGGCATTAAGAAACAGAGAAGAAAAGTAACCCCAGAAAAGTAATTGGTACCCGAGGTGTTGATGGAAGGGGATTCTCCTTCCAAACAGTAATTCATCCAATCAGTCTCATTCTCCAGTCTTCCATACACAAAGAAGAATCGCCAATAAAGGTAAGTGTTATTCTGTTAATGTTTAATTCATCATGTGCCACTGTATTGTTTATGTACTACATCTATATTTCATGTAAAAAAATTTTTTGTTTTAATACTTCTGGGTGTCAGGAACGGATTAATTGAATTTACATTATTTCTTATGGGGAAAATTGATTAGTAAATCGTCCATTTCGATAATAGTCCCACTTCCAGGAACGGATTATGGACGATTATTGAGGGACCATTGTACTCTCGGAGAGAGACCAATAACTTAAAAAAAAGCCTGGAAAGCAAAGGGATTTGGCAGCTAATAAAAAAAAAGATAAAAAGCAGAGGGGAAATGTTGCACAGGGATGTGCAGGTACAGGAAAGCTAGAAAGAGCATTTTGAACTGTTAAATATTGATGATCAAAGAGGCATTGAATCATGGATAAGGAGGAATAAGATCTGATGGGAAAAAGAACTTAAGGCAAGTGTAGAGGAAGTGTGTAAGACAGCGAGTAGGATGAAAGGGGTAAAACAGTTAGGACCAATGGAATTAAGTGTGAGATGCTAACAAGAGGTGGAGGAGATAATTTAAGTTGAATCCAAATGATGTACTGCCAATGATAGTGACTCAATATAAACCATACCAAGGGCAGGGTTAGAACCCGCGATGAGAGAGTCATAAAACTTTGGATCAACGCGCTAGCCAGCTGGCCCAGTGGCTAGCGCATCAGTCTGGAGTTTTATGACTCTGATCGTGGGCTCTAACCCTGCCTGTGGTATGGTTTGTTTGCAACTGTGTCATTATGATTTGATGAGTCATGACTCAATATAACTTGACACAGAGATGTTGTCTCAACAAAAGCCTGCAATTTACAACCTCAAGAAAACAGCTGCCTCACTCCCACCTGGCTTTTTCTTGAGGTCTGCGGCTGTTAGACTTCTCTTCGCACAGACAAGATCATGAAGAGGGAAGTGTTATCAGATCCTGCCATAACAGCTGTAGACCTCAAGAAAAAGCCAGGTGGGAGTGAGGCAGCTGCTTTCTTGTGGTTGTAAATTGCCATCCTCATCACCTTCAGGTCTGCGGCTATGCGTATCACAGACATGTCTTGCTCTAATAGGGTGAGTGCATGGGTTTTCTCTGCAATTGAAAGTTTAGTTTGACCCATTCTGACTACTTGGAGCGGAGACATAATGTGGCAAAATTCGTGGTTGAGTGAAACAAGGGGCATAGAGGAACAATGTAGCAGGCCTCCCCCTTCACCAAGCTCTGGCAGAGCACTGAAGCGTGGCACAGTGGGGAACAATAGAGCAAGACAGGCTCCACTACACTACGTCATCACACTTTTCCTATGGTGGAAATGCAAGTGAAATGTATGCACCAAAATTTCGTGTACAAAATTTTTTTTGCGTTGGACACGTAAATATTTTTTTGTGGGTACTGTACATTCTGAAGAAGTGAAGGACATTGCAGTTTGGAGTGTCACGTGAATTGTAATGACTGCACACCTTGGCAAGGCAGCTATTGCGAGAATAGTAAATTATTTCCTTCTCTTAGTCATCCTACTTGGTGAGAGATGGCATATGTGGTTTAAGAATTGGAAATCTGTATATGGCCTAATATTACATGAATTGCAAGTCTTATCACTGGTTTAATATAATGTCACTTGGAAGAGCATTTACACCAAAATATATCAAGCCAATCTGAAAAAAATATAGTATGAAAATTTGTGTTCATCTTACCTGTGACACGTGGATCGTACATCCTAATGAATCTGTCTGCACAGCCTGTCAAGAGGAGGCGGTTCAGAGGTGACCACGCCACAGCAAAGAATGCATTGTTTCCATTGATTTGAGATTTAATGCCACCAATGTCAGTGTCCCAAACCCGGAGAGAATGATCCCAGGAAGCAGTGGCCACTTCCCTGTCTCCTGTCCATACAACTCCTCCCACACTTTCTGTATGCCCACCAAGTGTTAGAATTGGAATCTGCAAACAAAAAGAAAAAGATATAATTTAATTAGAAAATAAACACAGTTATTTAGTAAACTATACATAAACTATTTAGGTAGTAGGATGGTAGACAGCAACCGCCCAGGGAGGTACTACCATCCTGCCAAGTGAGTGTAAAACGGAAGCCTGTAATTGTTTTACATGATGGTAGGATTGCTGGTGTCTTTTTTTTCTGTGTCATAAACATGCAAGATTTCAGGTACGTCTTGCTACTTCTACTTACACTTAGGTCACACCACACATGCATGTACAAGCATATATATATATACACCCCTCTGGGTTTTCTTCTATTTTCTTACTAGTTCTTGTTTATTTCCTCTTATCTCCATGGGGAAGTGGAACAGAATTCTTCCTCCATAAGCCATGCATGTCGTAAGAGATACTAAAATGCCAGGAGCAAGGCGCTAGTAACCCCTTCTCTGTATATATTACTAAATCTAAAAAGATGAACTTTCATTTTTCTTTTTACGTCACCCTGCCTTGGTGGGATATGGCCGGTTTGCTGAAAAAAAAAATATATATATAAACTCTTCTACATGTTGATATACTGTTGTTATATCAGAAAACTAGTTTTAAAACAAAATTCACTGGTTTCTATGAATCACCACTTGACTGTAAATACTTGTGTCACCAAGTGGTCCTCACAAGTTTGTCTCTGGATTCCTGAAGCAGCTCGGTGCTGATGAGTCGTGGACCTACAGTATTTATCATAAAAGTATGGTAGGTGGATGCACCCAGCACACTCAAATTCCAAAAATTATACCGTTAGGTGTTTTGTTGGGACAAGAATTTATGCTAGACTGACAACTTGTAACATGACATCTTAGGATTCTCTAAGGCTGCTGGCTGTGTGCTCAGTGTCTTCTAGGCTTAAGTGGTGAACAAATGTGTGTCCTTGGTCTCTCTGCACTATGTGGTGTTGAGTGCTGAATTTATCAGACATTTTTGGCTATTGACGAATTAATGTGGGCAAGAGTAAGTAGTTGACACGAGACAAGTGCACAGATCATTGGATTACTTAACTCTTAAACAGTCGAAACATATATACATGTATACGTTCACTCGCGTAGGGCCCCAAACGTATATATACGTTTCATTGTCATTCATTCAACATTGGCGCGATAGGCCTGAGTCACCTAGACATGAGAGAATGGGTGTGCGCACTCAGCGTGCGCCATATGAAAAAAATTGGGTACCACATGCTCTTTTTTCCAATAAAAAAAATGATTTTTTTTTTCTCAAAATATTCGAGGCGCTGCACAGGTGAACGTATATATACGTTTGGGCCATTTAAGGGTTAAGGCAGGCCATCAAATAAAGGCAATAGCAAAAGCCAATGGTGTGTATGAACATTCAGTGTGGAACTGGTTGAACTGATTCTGTGAGGGCAATGATGATGACATTGCCCACTCCAAAAGCAACACCAGGGAAAGTGTATAAATGGTTTTGAAAACTGAGAAATTGATAAATGAGACTTGTGCAACATTTGGGAATCTTTATTCTGGAAACGTTTTGCCACGCAGTAGCTTCTTGAGTCCAATGCAGAGAAAGGTGGAAAATGAGGAGGTCGAGGTAATCAGTCCCTCAGCCTAGAGTCAATGTGTTCAGTCCATCAATCTTGACAATAGTACAGCATATTCACAGAGATGGGGCTTATATACTGATGACAGATAAGGTGGAGCAGTGGTAGGCAGAGTCACCAGCGGAGAACACCACTAGTGGAAGTAGGTCATGTCTACAAGTTTGAAAAAATCTCTGCATCATCCACCTCATCTGTCATCTGGAATAAAGATTCCCAAATATTGCAGAAGTGTCTCATTTATCAACACCAGGGCAACCCAGAAAAACAACCCTGCATGTGTTGACTGTAATAAAGCGACAGCTTGAGTCTAAATCAAGAGTGATGGCAAGGGAGATTAAAGGAAAGCATCCAGAACTGCATTATAATGTGTCTAATAGGACTCTGAAGATACTATATGTGAAGGAGCTTGGTTACAACAACTGTAGACCAGTCCAGAAACCAATTTTGAACTGTGTGCAGAGAAAGCATAGTCATGTTGGCAAAGAAATACCCAACATGGACCAAAGAACAGTGAAGTTCTTCGGAGTAATGAGTCACTTTCACAGTGACCTGTAACTGTGGTAAGAACAACACTTGCAGAAACTGAGATAGTGAGCCCTGGGGCACACAATGCACCTGTGGTACCACAAAATACCCTGAATCTTTAATGGGTTTGGTTTGTTTTAGTGCCAAAAGTATTGGTGAGTTAATCATGTTGCCTAAAAGCCAACATATGAATGAGTACAACTACCTAGAATTACATTGTGATCATTTGCTTGAATCTTTCAAGCAATGTGGAGGAAAGACATGAAGGCAGTGCTCCCTGCTACACCACAAGATACCGGGTGTTTTAAAAAGTTGGACCCGATTTGAAATTCAACTATCACTGAAACTGAGTATATCTCTTTGAAACACGCTGCAAGTTGTTCAGCTGCTTCACAAGTGTGAAGTACCATTCTTCGATGACTGGACATAACTTTTCCAACTTAAATCCCAATGAGAACTTCTGGGCTGTGATAGAGATTGAAAGGAAACTACATCAGCTCAATTCCATGGGTGGAGGTTTCTCCATCTGGAAGTCATGGGAGAATTTACTGCAAGAAACCCTCATAAATTTATGTGAATCACTTCCTTGATGGCTGAAGGATGTCCTGAAGTGCAAGAGATAACCTGAAAAATATTAAATTGTTGGTAAGTACACCACAATATTTATTTTATTTCTATGTACTGTGGTCATGGTTTTGAGAGGGGAAGGGGCCTGGCATACTTCAAATAATGAGCACTGAAGTTAATGAGGAAATGGTGAGCCAGATGCACGTACCTTTGATGAGTTTCAAGTTTCACTACTCTCGGAGCCCAGCCATGGGCCAGGCTTGTCCTGTGTTTGCCTGATCAACTAGACTGTTGCTGCTGGTGACCCAATGCCCCACATATCCATCACAGCCTGGTTGATCTGGCACTTGTGAAGATACTTGTCCAATTTCCTCTTGAAGGCTTCTACACTTGTTCCAAAAGTGTTTCTGATATCTTTTGGTAAGATGTTGAATAGTCTGGGGCCATGTGTTATACAGTATAGTCATGTCTGATAAGAAGCTTGATGCAATGCCTCTCCTACATGTTCGAGTTTGTGAAAAGAAAGGGGTAATGCTGATTTCAGGGGTGTTAATGTTGCAGTTTTATAACTGTAGTGTAAGCACGCCTCTGGCAAGGCACTGATGGAGTGAATGATGAAAGTTTTCTTTCTCGGGCCACCCTACCTTGGTGAGAAATGGCCGATGTGTTAATAAAAAAATAACCACAAATTATGAACTTTCACTGTATATACACATTTAGTGCTTTTCTGGTATGTTCACATGTTTTTGGTAAAAATAAGGCAATGGAATTTTTTTACCATGATTTTATATTGCATCAGGACCATGCCTTGAGCTTGAGATAGTGAACCTTTTACTTTGCCTAAGTTTGATTCTCCTTTGTTTACTGCTAACTGGCAGTTTGGTTTTTTTTCCAAAGTTTTCATAATTTTGTCATAATGTTTAACAGTCATGGCCAGCATGATCTTCCCACTCTAAATCCATGTTGGCTTAGGGAGTATGCCATGTATTTCCATAAAATTTTTATTTTGGCATCTCTCCACCCTTTCGAAGACCTTTCACTTTTTTTAAAAATAAAGAATGGCGTGAATAAGGTAATAGTGCTGCATGTGTGGGGACATTTTTCTCTTTTCAAAATCTGGAAGATTTGTCCTGTTGATATAATTTGTAGGATGGACAGAGGTAATAAACAACTATCTACATGTATATCCCACCTCTTTCTGTTTGTTACTGATTACAAGGGCCATCACCCCAGACAGCCCAGTCCCAGACCAGGCCTCTTAGTTGCTGGCCTCATCACTCAGGCTCTTCATACTATTAGTATGCAGCCCATCACAGAAACCAGAGCTTGGTTGATCTGCAACTGACTTGAAGAACTTATCAAGTTTTTTGAGTTTAAGGGTTAAAAAACAATGTAGCTCTTAACTATCGAAACGTAGATCAACGTTTTATTTTTCCTGCCTCCAAATTTGGCACGATTGGCCTGAGATGCCTGGTCAGTATAGAATGGGTCTTAACACTCAGTGTGAGCAGCATTAAAAAAATCTGGAACCACTTAGTACCTTGTGGGAGCACCAGCTCAAATGAGCATCAGCTAGAGCAAACAGCAGGGAAGCTAGAGCAAACAGCAGGGAGTCTCTGATGTCATGTTATATTAACATTCCACTTTTAAGAGGAAAGTGGTGTTGACCCTGAGTTTAGTGGCTCTGAGATGGATGTGGCCACAAGTGGTCAAGGAAATATAAAAAGCCTCGATAATAACCCATGTGCAACATCCTTTCAATTTTGATACTACTGGTAGTGTCATCCTGCCAGAATGCCCTATAACCTATGCCCTAAGTAAAGAGAAACAATTCTGGAACATGTGTAATAGTGTTTGGCAGGCCAACTGGATGGGTGGGTAGGTGGCTGATTGCCTTTGGCTGTCTATTTCTGTCTGTCTGTATCTATCTCTGTCTTTCTCTGGCTTTGCCTATCTCTATCTCACAGGTACACATAAATACATTTATTATACAGAGTGTAAATTACCTAAGGTTGGTAGACAGCAACCACCCAGGGAGGTACTACCGTCCTGCCAAGTGATTGTAAAACGAAAGCCTGTAATTGTTTTACAAGATGGTAGGATTGCTGATGTCTTTTGTCTCTCTCATAAATATGCAAGATTACAGGTATGTCTTGCTACTTCTACTTACTACTTTGTCAGAGGAATGCAAGTCTCCCTGATAACATTGTGTATACATAGTGTATAGTGTATACTACAGTGGCTCCCTAGTATATAGATGATAAAGGCTAAAGTGTCATTTGAAAACAGGTTAATTTGTAAATGAAGTGATAAGCCTATAGAGGCAGGTGCCAGAAGTCGCCAGAATCTTACCACAGTGGTCAGCTGTTTTAATAATCTTCCTGGCCTGCTAGTGTACTCACATATAATCTAGTGATACCAGTGAATAGCAGAATACAGTGTTGTAGTAGCAACTAACCAGTGTTATAATGGTACTTAGTGGAGTGGAGTGACTTTCATTAGTTTCTTCTTTCTTGAAATACCAGACGTATACTGTGATTTTCATATAACCTGTAGTTACCAGCGGTCGCAATATACACAACGAGAAGCAATTATTACTACAGAAAAAGCGTCCTTCCTCCAAAATTTCCACCAGTCAACTATAGTGATAATATAGTATTTATTGTGGTGGAGACGAAAAAAAACTAGAAAAGCTAGATACAGCGATTGATAAACAAGGGTTGAGGCTCGACCGTTCATCACCGTAGGAGCTGCCAGAAATCACCGGTTCTTCAACACACAAGTTATACTTTTGTATCAATCAAATCACATATTACTCGGGTAGATAATTTCAGGTAGATCCTTCATGTGTTAGCCCAAATCACCGACCAGTATGTTTTAAATAAGTGACCCACTGATCAGATCGACTGGTCCGAACCCTCGACTGGTCCGAACCCTTGACTGGTCCGAACCCTTGACTGGTCCGAACCCTTGACTGGTTTCAAACGGATTCGTTGGACAATAAATCAGACTGTAAACGGATGGGGTTGTAGGCGCCCTTATCAAACACAAACAATAAATATAAATCAGGAACGTACACGGTAAGCTGTCCAATATACAAGTACAGTTAGAAATAGAAACAAATAGCTAGAGCTTCATTTAAGGAGGTTATTAATAGAATATTCAAGAGGTTGCTAATAGAATTACAGTAAAGCAACCATTCAAATCATTATGAAGCCCTGTGTAGTCTGCGGTCAATCAAACAAACGGGCTTCCACATGGATAAATTGTCATTTTTGTGGAAATTGGTGTCACGCCCCTTGTGCAGATATCCAAGAACTAGCTACAAGCAGTATTAAAACAGGGAAGTGTTTTTGGGTATGCCCAAATGAGATAAATCTGTGGACTAAAATCACAAGGGTATTAAAAGAGGATAACATCAAAGCTGCTTTCATAGACAACCTGGAAGCTTTCTACAACAGATGGGAACATAAAAAGTCTGGGCTGAATGGTACTGCCCTTGATACTGGCCATGTAGTCAGAAACTGTAAGGCTGGAGGTGATGTCCTGGTAGTCAGTAAATGTGGGGCTGATAGTGCTGTCCTGGGAGACAGTAATGGTGAAGCTGGAGGTGCTGTCCTGGGAGACAGTAATGGTGAAGCTGGAGGTGCTGTCCTGGGAGACAGTAATGGTGAAGCTGGAGATTTTGTCCAGGTAGTCGGAAATTATACGCAGGAAGGAATACATATAAATGACCTCATAGGGGACAGGAGCCGTAGTGGGGAAACAAGTGTAGTCAAAGATAAGATAAAACCAATATTGCAAACTAGAAATACCACAGGAAATAGCAAACAAGAGGACTCCACTAGCAATAGTGAGGATATATTACCAAAAACAACTGGTGGGAGCTCCATTGTTGGTGCTAGGGAGGATAGGAATAAGACAGGGAAACATGCACCAACAGGGAATACAGTCACAGAAACCCAAGGGAAATGGAAACCAAGCCTGTGCACATACTATGCACTTGGTATCTGCAGACATGGGAAATCTGGAAAAACAGACGGGACGTGCAACTATGACCACCCTAGAAAATGCCATGCCCATATAACAACAGGAAAATGCAAACTCCCTTCCTGTAAGCTTTTTCACCCTGAACTGTGTACCTCTTCAGTACAGGAAAGACTGTGTTATAACTTAAATTGCCAGGCACACCATCTAAAGGGGACAAAAAGATACAAAACATCCAGGCCATGGGAAAACCTGGGTAGCCACAGCCACTCAAGAGGGAGAGGTTTTTTAGTGCCAGGAAGGAAAAAAAACTGGCAGGAAATGGCAGAAATCGTACACCAAATCCAGTCATTCCTGGAGTGGAACCACAGTCAATGGCCTCCACTCCAAACCAACAGATACAGATACTAATACCAGAAAAAAATCCCCCCCCAGTACCAACAATACCACCAGTCCGATGACATTCTTCTTTGCAAATATACAGGGTCTAAAGCCAGCAACAAACAACAAAATACCTTTCATCCGTGGACTGCTTGCAGAGGCAAAGGCAATGTTCGCGGCTTTCACCGAGACCCACATAAAGGATCACTTGGACAACGAAATATGGATCCCAGGTTACAACCTATACAGATGTGACAGAGTGAACAGGCAAAAGGGGGGAGGTTGGCCTATACATTGCAGAGTCACTTGTTTGCACAGAACTGCTTAATGCCTCAAATGATGTAGTGGAAGTTTTAGCAGTAAAGGTCGAGAACCAAAACCTAGTCATTGTGGTAGTCTACAAGCCTCCGGATGCAACATCCCAGCAATTCCAGGAACAGCTGTTAAAAATTGACCACTGTCTGGAAAATCTTCCAGCTCCTACACCCAACATCTTGCTCCTGGGGAATTTCAACTTAAGGCACCTAAAATGGAGGAATATAGCAAATAATATTGTTGCAGTAATAACACCAGGAGACAGCTCTGATGAAAACTCACACTCACACGAGCTTTTAAATCTCTGCACAAAATTCAATTTAAACCAGCAAATAATAGAGCCTACTAGACTGGAGAATACACTAGACCTCATCTTCACTAACAATGATGATCTGATAAGAAATGTCACCATATCAAAAACAATATACTCAGATCACAACATAATTGAGGTTCAGACATGTATGCGTGGAGCCCCAGACTGACATAATGAGACTAGTCACGAGGGAGCATTCACCAAATTCAACTTCAATAACAAAAACAAAGTGGGACCAAGTAAACCAAGTCCTAACCGATATAAGCTGGGAAGATATACTAAGCAACACAGACCCCAACTTATGCCTAGAACAGATTAACTTGGTGGCACTCGATGTATGCACAAGGCTTATTCCTCTAAGAAAAAGGAGGAGTAGATGTATAGAAAGAGACAGGCGCTCCCTTTACAGGCGACGGAAAAGAATAACAGAGTGGCTAAAAGAGGTCAATATATCTGAAATGCGTAGGGAGACACTGGTCAGAGAAATAGCAAGCATCGAACTTAAGCTAAAGGAATCTTATAGGAGTCAGGAATCGCGGGAAGAACTAAAAGCCATAAATGAAATCGAAAGAAACCCAAAGTATTTCTTCTCCTATGCCAAATCAAAGTTGAGAACAACGTCCAGTATTGGCCCCCTACTTAAACAAGATGGGTCCTACACAGATGACAGCAAGGAAATGAGTGAGCTACTCAAGTCCCAATATGACTCGGTTTTTAGCAAGCCGCTAACCAGACAGAGTCGAAGATCAAAATGAATTTTTTATGAGAGAACCACAAAATTTGGTTAACACAAGCCTATCCGATGTTATCCTGACGCCAAATGACTTCGAACAGATGATAAATGACATGCCCATGCACTCTGCCCCAGGGCCAGACTCATGGAACTCCGTGTTCATCAAGAACTGCAAGAAGCCCTTATCACGAGCCTTTTCCATCCTATGGAGAGGGAGCATGGACACGGGGGTCGTCCCACAGTTACTAAAAACAACAGACATAGCCCCACTCCACAAAGGGGGCAGTAAAGCAACAGCAAAGAACTACAGACTGATAGCACTAACATCCCATATCATAAAAATCTTTGAAAGGGTCCTAAGAAGCAAGACCACCACCCATCTAGAAACCCATCAGTTACACAACCCAGGGCAACATGGGTTTAGAACAGGTCGCTCCTGTCTGTCTCAACTATTGGATCACTATGACAAGGTCCTAAATGCACTAGATGACAAAAAGAATGCAGATGTAATATATACAGACTTTGCAAAAGCCTTCGACAAGTGTGACCATGGCGTAATAGCGCACAAACGCGTGCTAAAGGAATAACAGGAAAAGTCGGTCGATGGATCTATAATTTCCTCACTAACAGAACACAGAGAGTAGTCGTCAACAGAGTAAAGTCCGAGGCAGCTACGGTGAAAAGCTCTGTTCCACAAGGCACAGTACTCGCTCCCATCTTGTTCCTCATCCTCATATCCAACATAGACAAGGATGTCAGCCACAGCACCGTGTCTTCCTTTGCAGATGACACCCGAATCTGCATGACAGTGTCTTCCATTGCAGACACTGCAAGGCTCCAGGCGGACATCAACCAAATCTTTCAGTGGGCTGCAGAAAACAATATGAAGTTCAACGATGAGAAATTTCAATTACTCAGATATGGTAAACACGAGGAAATTAAATCTTCATCAGAGTACAAAACAAATTCTGGCCACAAAATAGAGCGAAACACCAACGTCAAAAACCTGGGAGTGATCATGTCGGAGGATCTCACCTTCAAGGACCATAACTTTGTATCAATCGCATCTGCTAGAAAAATGACAGGATGGATGATGAGAACCTTCAAAACTAGGGAGGCCAAGCCCATGATGACACTCTTCAGGTCACTTGTTCTATCTAGGCTGGAATATTGCTGCACACTAACAGCACCTTTCAAGGCAGGTGAAATTGCTGACCTAGAAAATGTACAGAGAACTTTCACGGCGCGCATAATGGAGATAAAACACCTCAATAACTGGGAGCGCTTGAGGTTCCTAAACCTGTATTCCCCGGAACGCAGGAGGGAGAGATACATGATTATATACACCTGGAAAATCCTAGAGGGACTAGTACCGAACTTGCACACGAAAATCACTCACTACGAAAGCAAAAGACTTGGCAGATGATGCAACATCCCCCCAATGAAAAGCATGGTTGTCACTAGCATGTTAAGAGACCGTACAATAAGTGTCAGGGGCCCGAGACTTTTCAACTGCCTCCCAGCATACATAAGGGGGATTACCAACAGACCCCTGGCAGTCTTCAAGCTGGCACTGGACAAGCACCTAAAGTCGGTTCCTGACCAGCCGGGCTGTGGCTCGTACGTTGGTTTGCGTGCAGCCAGCAGCAACAGCCTGGTTGATTAGGCTCTGATCCACCAGGAGGCCTGGTCACAGACCGGGCCGCGGGGGCATTGACCCCCGGAACTCTCTCCAGGTAAACTCCAGGTACACTTAGGTCACACTACACATACATGTACACATTTATTTGTACACACTCATCTGAGTTTTCTTTGATTTTATCTTAATAGTTCTTGGTCTTATTACTTTTCTTTTTATATCCATGGGGAAGTGGAATAAGAATCTTTCCTCCATAAGTCATGCGTGTTGTAAAAGTCAACTAAAATACCGGGAACAATGGGCTATTAACCCCTTTTCCTGTAAAGATTACTAAAAAGAATAAGAAGAAGAAAATTGTCAAAGTGGGAAGTCTGAATGTGCGTGGATGTTGTGCAAATGATAAGAAAGAGATGATTGTGGATGTTATGAATGAGAAGAAACTGGATGTCCTGGCTTTAAGTGAAACAAAGCTGAAGGGGGTGGGAGAGTTTCAATGGAGAGGAATAAATGGGATTAGGTCAGGGGTTTCAAATAGAGTTAGAGCTAAAGAAGGAGTAGCAATAATGTTGAAGGATAAGCTATGGCAGGAAAAGAGGGACTATAAATGTATTAATTCAAGGATTATGTGGAGTAAAATAAAGATTGGATGTGAAAAGTGGGTTATAATAAGCGTGTATGCACCTGGAGAAAAGAGAAGTGTAGAGGAGAGAGAGAGATTTTGGGAAATGTTGAGTGAACGCATGGGGAGTTTTGAATCAAGTGTGAGAGTAATGGTGGTTGGGGATTTCAATGCTAAAGTGGGTAAAAATGTTATGGAGGGAGTAGTAGGTAAATTTGGGGTGCCAGGGGTAAATGTAAATGGGGAACCTTTAATTGAGCTGTGTGTAGAAAGAGATTTGGTAATAAGTAATACATATTTTATGAAAAAGAGGATAAATAAATATACAAGGTATGATGTAGCACGTAATGAAAGTAGTTTATTAGATTATGTATTGGTGGATAAAAGGTTGATGGGTAGGCTCCAGGATGTACATGTTTACAGAGGGGCAACTGATATATCGGATCTTTATTTAGTTGTAGCTACAGTTAGAGTAAGAGGTAGATGGGAAAAGAGGAAGGTGGCAACAACAAGTAAGAGGGAGGTGAAAGTGTATAAACTAAGGGAGGAGGAATTTCGGGTGGGATGTAAGTGACTACTGGCAGAAAGGTGGGCTAGTGCAAAGATGAGTAGTGGGGGGGTTGAAGAGGGTTGGAATAGTTTTAAAAATGCAGTATTGGAATGTGGGGCAGAAGTTTGTGGTTATAGGAGGGTGGGAGCAGGAGGAAAGAGGAGTGATTGGTGGAATGATAAAGTAAAGGGTGTGATAAAAGAGAAAAAGATAACTTATGAGAGGTTTTTACATAGCAGAAGTGTTATAAGAAGAGCAGAGTATATGGAGAGTAAAAGAAAGGTAAAGAGAGTGGTAAGAGAGTGCAAAAGGAGAGCAGATGATAGAGTGGGAGAGGCACTGTCAAGAAATTTTAATGAAAATAAGAAAAAATTTTGGAGTTAAACAAGTTAAGAAAGCCTAGGGAAAGTATGGATTTGTCAGTTAAAAACAGAGTAGGGGAGTTAGTAGATGGGGAGATGGAGGTATTAGGTAGATGGCGAGAATATTTTGAGAGGCAGTAATTTCATGCACTGGTCAGGGAGGTATACCATCTTTTAGGAGTGAAGAAGAGCAGAATGTAAGTGTGGGGGAGGTACGTGAGGCATTACGTAAAATGAAAGGGGGTAAAGCAGCTGGAACTGATGGGATCATGACAGAAATGTTAAAAGCAGGGGGGGATACAGTGTTGGAGTGGTTGGTACTTTTGTTTAATAAATGTATGAAAGAGGGGAAGGTACCTAGGGATTGGCGGAGAGCATGTATAGTCCCTTTATATAAAGGGAAAGGGGACAAAAGAGACTGTAAAAATCAGAGGAATAAGTTTACTGAGTATACCAGGAAAAGTGTACGGTAGGGTTATAATTGAAAGAATTAGAGGTAAGACAGAATGTAGGATTGCGGATGAGCAAGGAGGTTTCAGAGTGGGTAGGGGATGTGTAGATCAAGTGTTTACATTGAAGCATATATGTGAACAGTATTTAGATAAAGGTAGGGAAGTTTTTATTGCATTTATGGATTTAGAAAAGGCATATGATAGAGTGGATAGAGGAGCAATGTGGCAGATGTTGCAAGTATATGGAATAGGTGGTAAGTTATTAAATGCTGTAAAGAGTTTTTATGAGGATAGTGAGGCTCAGGTTAGGGTGTGTAGAAGAGAGGGAGACTACTTCCCAGTAAAAGTAGGTCTTAGACAGGGATGTGTAATGTCACCATGGTTTTTTAATATATTTATAGATGGGGTTGTAAAGGAAGTAAATGCTAGGTTGTTTGGGAGAGGGGTGGGATTAAATTTTGGGGAATGAAATTCAAAATGGGAACTGACACAGTTACTTTTTGCTGATGATACTGTGCTTATGGGAGATTCTAAAGAAAAATTGCAAAGGTTAGTGGATGAGTTTGGGAATGTGTGTAAAGGTAGAAAGCTGAAAGTGAACACAGAAAAGAGTAAGGTGATGAGGGTATCAAATGATTAAGATAAAGAAAAATTGGATATCAAATTGGGGAGGAGGAGTATGGAAGAAGGGAATGTTTTCAGATACTTGGGAGTTGACATGTTGGCGGATGGATTTATGAAGGATGAGGTTCATCATAGAATTGATGAGGGAAAAAAGGTGAGTGGTGCATTGCGGTATATGTGGAGTCAAAAAACGTTATCTATGGAGGCAAAGAAGGGAAAGTATAGTAGTACCAACACTCTTATATGGGTGTGAAGCTTGGGTGGTAAATGCAGTAGCGAGGAGACGGTTGGAGGCAATGGAGATGTCCTGTTTAACCCTTTCAGGGTCCAAGGCCAAAATCTGAAGTGGTGCTCCAGTGTCCAAGAAATTTTGAAAAAAAAAAAAAAAAAAAAAATTATTTTTTCTTACAGAATTAAAGAGCATATTTTTGTGAAGGTAATAAGACAAAAAAAAAAAATCTGATCAGTACTTACCGAGATACAGTGCCAAGAAGTTTGTCAAAAATGATGTGGTGGCGGCAACATCGACGAATTCCACATACGCGCATTACATTATTTTGCGGTTTTTATTGTTTTTTCTTTTCTTTTCCAATTTTTTTCTATTCCTACTAACATCTGGGGCCTGAGAGACCAATACTGTATATAATGTATATATATAAACTCACTGTATTGAACACAATAACTGCACTAAAGTTATTATCATATTATTGTTTACCACTGTTGTTTATTACAATAAACATGCACAAATATTGTATAATACTAATGTTCTATCATATATTTACATATTTACAATCACTGGACATGGTTTTAGAACTGCTGGAGCTTGTGGAACTCTTTGAAACAAGGCACATGCACAGAGGCACCTTACATTCCTCACACATAAACCGAGTGTCTTTGCGTCTTTGTTGCCGTCGTTTTGTTTGTTCACAGACGATGCATCTCTTCTGAGCAAATTTCTTCTGAGTTGAAGGAAGTTGTATTATGAAATGATCACCTTTCCTCCTCAAACGCTTGTGTATATCCTGAGGAATTCGAGGACAGTGTTGTATAGCAGGTGTTCTTACCTGGTACTTCATTATGAGTTGTCTGACAACAGACAAACAAAATTCACCATACGGTGGTCTGTTGCCAGTCTTTATTTGGTACATATTATATGCATTGAGCATTGAAATGTCCATGAGATGGAAGAAAAGTTTCATGTACCACTTGTAACTCTTACAAACACAGTCAACAAAACCAATCTGCATGTCACATTTGTCAACCAAGCGCATGTTTTGTGTATAATCAATCACTGTCACTGGTTTTCGAATACGTTCATTAGTCACTCGATTAACTTTGCCACTGTCTTGCATTTCATTACGGTGAATGGTTGTCAACAATGTGACATCTCGTTTGTCATGCCACCGTAATGCCATGATGTCATTGGCAGTAAACACCTGCACGTCATCACCACGAGCACCTGCGTTGAGCCTGGGCATATGTTTACGATTAGAACGCACTGTGCCACACACATCTGTCTTGTTCACTCGCATGAAATCACTGAGTAATGGGCTTGTGTACCAGTTATCGGTATATAATGTATGCCCCTTACCAAGATAAGGTACCATCATGTTTCTCACTACGTCACCTGAGATACCCAATAACATCTTGGTATCTTTCAATGTTTTACTACCCGTGTATACAACAATATCCAACACCAGGCCACTGTCACAATCACAGAGTACAAACAGTTTTATACCAAAGCGTTTCCTCTTGCTCGGTATATACTGCTTGAATGACAGTCTACCTTTGAACAAAATCAAAGACTCGTCAATTACAAGATTCTTGAATGGATAAAAGTATATGCTGAACTTTTGTTTGAGATACATGAAAACATTTCTAATCTTGTATAACCTGTCACTTCTGTCAGGCCTTGTTTTGTCAGAGAAGTGCAACATACGTAAGAGTAAGATAAACCTGTTCACTGGTATCATTTCACTGAAGACCGGGGTAGAAATTAGCCGATCTGTGGACCAGTATGCTTTTATATTATGCTTATAGACGTGAGGCATAATCATTATTGTAACAAAAAGCAAATACATTTCTGCAACAGTCGTCTCTTTCCACCCGTGTAGTCTTGACTGTGGTGATAAGATCGTATTTGCCATGGTGTACTCAAAATACTTATTACTTTCTCTGACAATAATTTCCATCAATGGCTGGTCAAAGAATAATTCAAAGAATTCCAGTTCATTGGCTGTGGTTCCAAGGGGACAAGTAGGTAGAATTCCACTTTGAGAGTCATCAAAGTGGTGAGGCTTGGGAACAAAATTGGGATTTTGCTGCCAATCCCACATATGGTTTGCTGGTGGATACTGGACATCATAGGCTGGTTGTGCGGGTGGTTGTGGTTGTGGTGGGCTAGTGGCTGGCGCTCCTCTTTGTCCTTGAACTGACGAGTCAGCAGCATGGGTCCCAGCGTGGCCTGGTGAGTCACGCATGGCGGTGCCACTACCATCACCTCTAACACCATCCACTGATGCCTGTGGTCTATCCATGCCAAGTGTAGCCACATCATCCTCACTATCACTACCTAAAACTGGTGTAGGGCTACGGGATGTACTCCGGGATGTACTCCATCCCCTGGGCACAGCATAGGGTACAGGCACAGCATAGGGTACACTACCCGAGTGCATGCGGCGGCGAACATACCGACGCTTCACTGGTGAATATGATTCCTCACTATCACTACTCGAATGATCGTCGAGCACAATAAAATCACAATCCACGTCACTATCATCATCATTACTGAAGTCAGAGGCCTGGCCATGCGAAAATATTAGTTTTCTCCTGCGTTGAGGAACAACCGACCGTGAGTCACGAGTGCCCACACCAGAGGTAGAAGGTTGAGGATCGTCAGGGTTTTCTGCACTATTATCGATGTCCTGGTCATTCTTTTCGGTCACTAACTGATCAAAGCCATAGAATTCATCTTCATTTCCACTTCCATCAGTATCAGAACTATCAGATAGGAAGAGGAGAGTCCCAATTTTCCAGGGAGTGAGAGCTGACCTGCGACAAGGCATGGTGAACAAGGGTAACTGAGCCGGCGTTCCCACAATGCTATGCGGGCGCCTAGATTTTTTGTTTATGGCGCACACCCACCACGCAGACCAGTTCTCTCACATGTAGGCCTACGAGCGTTTTCGCGCTAAATTTGACAGCGCTAGAATTTTGGCGTAGATCTATGGTTTGGACACAACGTGAAACCGTAGATTTACGGGACGGACCCTGAAAGGGTTAAGGGCAATGTGTGGTGTAAATATTATGCAGAAAATTCGTAGTGTGGAAATAAGGAAAAGGTGTGGAGTTAATAAAAGTATTAGTCAGAGGGCAGAAGAGGGGTTGTTGAGGTGGTTTGGTCATTTAGAGAATGGATCAAAGTAGAATGACATGGAAAGCATATAAATCTATAGGGGAAGGAAGGAGGGGTAGGGGTCGTACTCGAAAGGGTTGGAGAGAGGGGGTAAAGGAGGTTTTTGTGGGCAAGGGGCTTGGACTTCCAGCAAGCGTGCGTGAGCGTGTTAGATAGGAGTGAATGGAGATGAATGGTACTTGGGACCTGACGATCTGTTGGAGTGTGAGCAGGGTAATATTTAGTGAAGGGATTCAGGGAAACCGGTTATTTTCATATAGTCGGACTTGAGTCCTGTAAATAAGAAGTGCAATGCCTGCACTTTAAAGGAGGGGTTTGGTATATTGGCAGTTTGGAGGGATATGTTGTGTATCTTTATATGTGTATGCTTCTAAACTGTTGTATTCTGAGCACCTCTGCAAAAACAGTGATAATGTGTGAGTGTGGTGAAAGTGTTGAATGATGATTTAAGTATTTTCTTTTTGGGGATTTTCTTTCTTTTTTGGGTCACCCTGCCTCAGTGGGAGACGGCCGACTTGTTGGAAAAAAAAAAAAAAAAAATCCATGGAGAAGTGGTACAGAATTCTTCCTCCATAAGCCATGCGTGTCGTAAAAGGTAACTAAAATGCCGAGAGCAAGGGACCAGTAACTCCTTCACCTGTATATATTACTAAATTTAACCCTCTGAGGGTCGACAGGCCCTCTCCGAGACTTGTTCTCAGGGTCGGGCAAATTTAAAAAAAAAAAAAAAAAACTTATGAAAAGATAGAGAATCTTTCCCAATCATAATGACATCAAAAGTATGAAATTTGATGGAAAACTTACGGAATTATGCTCTCGTGAAGTTAGCGGTCTTGGCGATGTTTACACATCGGCGATTTTGCCCACTTTGAGCCCCATTTTCGGCCACTTCCACTGTACTAGTCGACAAAAAACATGAATATTTCGCTAGAACTCGATTTTTTTTATCAAATGAGTGCAAGAAACCACCCATTTACCAATTTCAACTATCCAGTACAGTGGTCAGAATTTAGCAATTTTGCCAATTTCACACAAATTTCAAAAGATGCCAATTTCCGAATAGGGTCCAGAATAAATAGGACATTCCTGGCACTAAAATGACATTTCCTCTGTTCATTAGTCACGTCTCAAGGCCCCTCTTAGAGACATTCTTTTGCTCCCCACTTTGAATTTTTATTTTCATGAAAAATAGAAGATTTACTGTTGTGCAGACTACTGCATTAGTGTAGAAAATGGTATAAATAATATTGGCGCACTTGCAAAAGAATATTAGACTCACCAGTTGACGTGTATTGAACGCTTGGCATGATTTGTTTACTTTTGAACTTCGGTAAAAATCGAACATTTCTGCTACTTTGAGCTCAATTTCAAGGTACTTTTCATTGTAAAACCAGTCAAAATCATCTCAATTTCTGTAATATGTCTTCCATTCTATAAAATGAGACCAAGAAAACCAGAATACAACAATAAATACTATATGAAAATACAGTGCAAAGTCGCTGTTTTATTCCAAAAAAACGGTCAAAGTTTTTTTTTCTCATTATGCAGTGTGTGCTGCAGGATTTTTTTTATACTGTGCACACTGACCACATAGACCCATTCTTTCATATGTAGGCCTACCAGCTTTCTCTCTCTAGATTTGAGGGCGCTAGAATTTAGGCGTACTAGTACGTCAAAAACCCTGGGTCATAAGCCGTACTAGTATGGCCAAAACCCTCAAAGGGTTAAAAAGAGAAACTTTCATTTTTCTCTTTGGGCCACCCTGCCTCGGTGGGATGCGGCCGGTTTGTTGAAAGAAGAACAACTCCAAAAAAAATTCAGACAAAGTGCTATACTATGCTTGTAGATATCTGGCAAGTAATACTCATTTTCACTTGTTCAGGATTCAGATGCGATGACTCTGCATCATGTGTAATACCTATTGGTTCATGAGCAGCTCTCTCTCTGAGACAAAAGAGAAATAAGCAGAGAGACAGGAAGACAGACACACAGGCAGACAGAAAGACATAAGCAGAGCTAAGCAGAGACAGAGCTAAACAGAGACAGAGATAAGCAGAGACAGAGATAAACAAGAGACAGACAGACAGATAAACAGACAGACATGTTTATGTGTAGTAGTGAAAACAAAGACAGCCTCTCCTCACTTAAAAATGGAGTTCCGTTCCTAAGCCCAGGTCGTTAAACGAATTCGTCGCTAAGTGAGGAGCATACTATAATGGTAGTGGGTTTGTGTCAACCATCTCTGATATTGTTTTAATGTCATCTTTGCACTATTTATAACATTTCTGGTACATTTTTAAATTTTTATACAGTGGTGTACTGTATATGGTAATAAACAGAATAGAGGAAATCAGCTCTAATATACTACATTATTTAGGTATGGATACTGGTCAGAGAGAGGTTGTAAAGCCAAGGCAGTGCACAATTGTCAAGTGTCACTCCATTGCTGCATTGTCAGCAATGGAGTGACACTTGACACTTGACAATCTTATGGTATTTGTCATCATTTTAAGGCATTATGTCTGGTTTACGTCAAAAACCAGGTTATGTCATGGCTCTTGGAATCAATTACGTAGGACAGGGTGTGACTGTACTAATATTTACCTTCTTCTGAGGCTTCTTTGCTGCTCGTCTTTTCTTCAAATCACGTTCTTCATCCTCCTCTTCCTCTTCCTCCTCAACACCTTTGTTAACTGCCAAAAAATGTGAAATTAGAACCTGTTCTACATAGTGATTACAGAGATACAAATTAAAACTTTTATACCAGTAAATATGCACTTATAGATACAGTGAGAGAGGCCAAATCTTTGTGGGATAGATAATTTAAAAACCTGCTATTCAAAGGTTAGACTAAGCTATATAGATATTAACATCTGATATGCTAAATACTTTACAAAGGCAAAGCCTTGAACTAATGTAATCCTGAGGAGTGCCATAAGCAGCAGTCACTTCCAGGTCAAAGACATTCAATAAGATAGGACAAAAATGGCTTGATCTTTCTTTCAGTCAGACAAAATGTGGATAAAGAGCCCAGCAGGATGTACAATTTAAACAAATCTTTATAAATTAATTTGCTGTGAATAGAGCATTGAAACATTTACTCTGAAAGACTAAGGAGCATTCTTTCTAAAACATACAGGAAAGAAGAAGATATGCTCTCTCAAACATGAAATGGAACCAAATATGAAGCACACTGTTATGCAAACTTAATTTTGTATTGTTGACAGTTTGTAGCTTGACAAGACCTCTAGGAATGTAATTCCCATGATCCTGGATGGATCACTGCCACAAAGAAATTTTTTCTCAACAATATTACATGTGATGGCACAAATTATAATACAGGTCCACCATCACAAATCCGGCAATCAGTTATTCAGTTCCTTCAGTTATTCGGCACTAATTTTGGCTAGCATAATTTCAAATTTCCAGGGTCGCCACACCAACCTGCTGGTACTGTTTGGTGGCGCTACTTGCTGCATAAGTCATTCCAATTTCTTTTTCTCCATTTATTGTTTTAACCTGCTTACTTTTAGCCCTAGCCATGGTTCCAATGAATAAAAGAAATGCTTCTCATTATGTAAAGCACCGGCACAGTACATTATCCATTAAAGATAAGGTGGCTTTGAAGCCACTGTCGGTTGCCATGAGCTCAGTCTCATGAAGCAGGAGAATATGCTTTATTATTATGCTAATATCAACACTACAGCTTATTTGCCTATCACAATTGATCTAATATGACATAATAAACAATATAAATAACATAAAACATGTTAAATATCCAGAATAAATAATATTTGGCATAACACCGAGCAGTTCGACGGAGGTATGAAGAGGATATGGTATACAAATACCATCCTGTGCTGGGGGTTCAACTGCAGCAACACACCTAAAGCCAATAATAACCCAACAAAAAGCCGCAGTAAGAATAATCACTAAATCCCATCCCTGGCAACACCCCCCCTCCCCCCCACTCTTCATAGATCTAAACTTACTCCCTGTTCAGAACATCCACACTTACTACTGTGCAATCTATATCTACAGGACCTTAAATTCCAATATTAACCTTGACCTAAAATGCTTTCTTGATAGTTGTGACAGGATCCACAGGCATAACACCAGACACATACATCTCTATGACATTCCCCGTGTTCGACTAAACTTTTACAAAAATTCAATGTATTTCAAAGGACCTAAAATCTGGAACACCCTACCTGAAAACTCTAGAACTTCAGACACATTCATCACTTTCAAAACTACAGTTAGAAAACATCTTATCTCCCTGATCCACCCCGACAACTAACTACATGATAACCACCTGGTGGTTCAAAATTACACTCACTCACCCACTAACTATAAACCCAGAAATACTAATCTTAATCTTAAAATAATAAATCCTAACTAGTCATAAGTTTGCCTATGATACTCCAATATAGACACCTTGTATTGTGCCAAAACAAAAGTATTCACATTGCTAAACTCAAAAATTATGATGTAGTCACTTAGCCTTAATACCATAATCTGTAAGGATTTAATGTTAAGAATTAATCTAAGTCTGCTGGAAATGCCTAGCCATGCTAGGTGTCCTAGTGGCCCCCTCTGTAATTAGTATTTTATAACATGTAAACCACAAAATACCCAAAACCTGTAAACCCCACATTGTAACCCTTATAGAGAATAAACTTGAATTGAATTGAATTCTCCTATCCCTGTCTTGGTGGCTTATATTAGAGAAAACGGAGTGTAGCACAGGGCTAACTGTGATATACACTGCACCATAAACATGAAACAAAAGTTATTTTCTCTATATAGATTATCACACACAGCAGCATAGGTGTAGAGAACCTAGGATAACCCAAAAAAGTCAACGTGGCTTATTTTTAGTGCCTGGCTTGGGTTAGCCATATATGATTTTTGGTAAATATTCAATTCCCAGCCAGGGTAGAAACATTGGGCGTGTTTCTTTACACCTGTTGTCTATGTTTACCCATCAGTAAATGGGTACCTGGGTGTTAGCCGACTAGTGTGGGTGTTATCCTGGGACACTGACCTAATTTTCTTGAAATACTCAGCATAACAAGCGGCTTTCTATACAGTAGTATGTCACTGATGTCAGCTAGGCCTGTATACCTTGTACATGTACGTGTAGTAAATAAAGATATTTTTTTTTTTCAACAAGTCGGCCGTCTCCCACCGAGGCAGGGTGACCCAAAAAAGAAAGAAAATCCCCAAAAAGAAAATACTTTCATCATCATTCAACACTTTCACCACACTCACACATTATCACTGTTTTTGCAGAGGTGCTCAGAATACAACAGTTTAGAAGCATATACGTATAAAGATACACAACATATCCCTCCAAACTGCCAATATCCCAAACCCCTCCTTTAAAGTGCAGGCATTGTACTTCCCATTTCCAGGACTCAAGTCCGACTATATAAAAATAACCGGTTTCCCTGAATCCCTTCACTAAATATTACCCTGCTCACACTCCAACAGATCGTCAGGTCCCAAGTATCATTCGTCTCCATTCACTCCTATCTAACACGCTTGCTGGAAGTCCAAGCCCCTTGCCCACAAAACCTCCTTTACCCCCTCTTTCCAACCCTTTCGAGGACGACCCCTACCCCTCCTTCCTTCCCCTATAGATTTATATGCTTTCCGTATCATTCTACTTTGATCCATTCTCTCTAAATGACCAAACCACTGTCTGCACAGACAGCCCATGCTGTCTGCCAGCTTAGTTCATATTTCGCGCTATGCTGGTGCTGCCATCTATAGGCCTTGCCACTTCAGTATGCCCAGACTTGCCTCGCTCTCACTCACACAGCGGCCTGGCATCAAGACACAAGTACTCCCAGCTCTCTCTCGTGGCATGGCCCTGCCCGGGCCATGGGCACAAACACACAAGCCTGTACTGTCTGCACAGACAGCCCATGCTGTCTGCCAGCTTAGTTCATATTTCGCGCTATGCTGGTGCTGCCATCTATAGGCCTTGCCACTTCAGTATGCCCAGACTTGCCTCGCTCTCACTCACACAGCGGCCTGGCATCAAGACACAAGTACTCCCAGCTCTCTCTCGTGGCATGGCCCTGCCCGGGCCATGGGCACAAACACACAAGCCTGTGTAACCCACCACTACTTGTCAATAAACTAAGAAGCCTCCGAAGAAGTATATCATTCACACCCCGCTACCACAGACTACCAAATAACTCGTAATTAATGGTACCAGCGGTGCTCCGCAGCAGTTGTGTTTGCCTGGAGAGAAGGAGGAAGAGGTATGAAGTCATCTTCACTTCATCACCCTACACAAGAAGCATCCGTCTCTCAACGAGTTATCCTGATGTCGTGTCTGCACTTTTGAGCATCCAGACACAGGTACTAGCAGGATCCAGCCGAAATTTGCCGAATTTCTTCGAGAATTGTACGTGGCGTCCCAAGTGACTCCACGCTATAGTGTCCCACGCTGTTTCTCAAGTCACGTGTTCAGCGTCACTTGTATGTTGCTGTTGTTGTTCAGCTCAGCACAGCTGTTTCAGCAAGCCAGAGGTGAGTTTTGTGGTGATTTCTGCGTCCAGTGTGAGCTTCTCCACGTGTTTGTGGGTGGAGGAGGAGGAATGGCTAGATGCTCGCCCTGCCATACACTCACGCACGCTCCTCGCCACCACACTACCATACACCACTGCCCACTCCCTCTGCTGTGTTTTCTGCTGTTTTTTCGTATGAATTCATTGCCAGTGCTGTGTATCCGAGTGCCCGAGGCCACTCGAAGCTACGTGGATTATGACGTCACGTGGGTGTGGGTGATCACGTAGACCTACAAAGCCACGTGAGTTACCAGATGTCCCAAGGCCTCATGCTGTGGTCTGCTGCCCGCATCACATCGACGCCACCCACGATGCTGTTCGACTTCATGACGTCACGATGTCTGCCTGACGTCACCCGAGATGTCTGCTGACGTCACCCACGATGCTGCCCGACTTCATGACGTCACGATGTCTGCCTGACGTCACCTCACGATGTCTGCTGACGTCACCTCACGATGTCTGCTGACGTCACCTCACGATGTCTGCTGACGTCCCCTCACGATGTCTGCTGACGTCACCTCACGATGTCTGCCTGACGTCACCTCACGATGTCTGCTGACGTCACTGCTGCTGACGTCACCTTGCGACATCACGCCTGACATCACATGATGTCAACATCGAGTGTTCTAGTAATTATTTCAGTATTGTCGAGAAGATTGAGAGAAGATATATGTCGTGTGTTAATTAATTCCTCTCAGTCAGTGTTCTCACATTTTAGTATGTCTTAGTCAGTTTTATGCGCAGAAAAGCATCATTTGCTGTTTAAGCCATGTTGTACCGTATGTACAGCGGTGTGTTTGTAAGTTTTCCGTGTGTCCAGTGAGGTCTGTGGTCAGACCCTTGAGTTGTACCACTAAGTCACCCGTGACCAGTGTGTTTGACAGCTGATTACTCAGCCCTGAGTGTACGAGCCCTCTTGTACAGAAAGCTTTTATGCTCGCCGCTCGTGATGTTCTGTAGAATCGTACCTGCTACGATTCCCATCGAGATTTGTTTCACTTCACCTCCAGACCTTCAGAGTGCAGTTATATGTAGAGAAACAAGTCTGGGGACGCTTAGACTACCCTCTGCTATAACTCAACTGTCGAGAGATGATACTCGTCAAGCCGCAGCCAGCCCTGTCGGCAGGCGCTGTGTCAGCCTCGTGTCACAAGCTTCAGAGAGCAGCCTGCACAAAGATGATGTCACTTTGACTGCTAGCTCGCTCACTGCAGTCTGGTGTATGATGTTACGACTCCCAGATGTTTCGCCCAGTCGTCTCTGCCACGACTCGCTCCACAACTCGCTCCACGCTCGCCGGCAGTGATAGCCCAGCGACAGTACCAGTCGAGAAGTGTCCTCCTGACTCGCTTGCCAGAAGTCCTGCCCAGTTGCCGAGTTTTGTCGACGCCTCACTCGAGGGCACCAGCATGTCGTGCCCCAGGTTGAGTGAAAACCTGCAGCGACTCCTACGATGACTGCTTCACCAGAGGAGACCGTACCCTGTTACGTCACAGCTCAGCTGCAGCGATGTCTCCCGTGTTGCAGTATCTGTCCAGACGCAGGAAGGCGTGCAGTGATACACTTCGACGCTCACTGCCTTTGACCACGATGTTTAGCACACCCCACATGTTTTTTTCTTCCCTCCCTGTAGGAAGTTTTTTTTTCCATGTCCATATGTATATATATGTTTTTATTTTGTGTTCTGTGCCCTGTTCCTACGAGAGAGAGACCGAGTTTCTTTTACTACCAGTATTGTCGCGTCGGGACGACGCGCGGTAGGTGGCCGAGCGTATGTAGACAGCCTGTACTGTCTGCACAGACAGCCCATGCTGTCTGCCAGCTTAGTTCATATTTCGCGCTATGCTGGTGCTGCCATCTATAGGCCTTGCCACTTCAGTATGCCCAGACTTGCCTCGCTCTCACTCACACAGCGGCCTGGCATCAAGACACAAGTACTCCCAGCTCTCTCTCGTGGCATGGCCCTGCCCGGGCCATGGGCACAAACACACAAGCCTGTGTAACCCACCACTACTTGTCAATAAACTAAGAAGCCTCCGAAGAAGTATATCATTTAACTACCGCTCTACAGGTTACCAAACACCATTTATATTTCCAACCCTTTCGAGGACGACCCCTACCCCTCCTTCCTTCCCCTATAGATTTATATGCTTTCCGTATCATTCTACTTTGATCCATTCTCTCTAAATGACCAAACCACCTCAACAACCCCTCTTCTGCCTTCTGACTAATGCTTTTATTAACTCCACACCTTCTCCTAATTTCCACACTCTGAATTTTCTGCATAATATTTACACCACACATTGCCCTTAGACAGGACATCTCCACTGCCTCCAACCGTCTCCTCGCTGCTGCATTTACCACCCAAGCTTCACATCCATATAAGAGTGTTGGTACTACTATACTTTCATACATTCCCTTCTTTGCCTCCATAGATAACGTTTTTTGACTCCACATATACCTCAACGCACCACTCACCTTTTCTCCCTCATCAATTCTATGATTAACCTCATCCTTCATAAATCCATCTGCCAACACGTCAACTCCCAAGTATCTGAAAACATTCACTTCTTCCATACTCCTCCTCCCCAATTTGATATCCAATTTTTCTTTATCTAAATCATTTGATACCCTCATCACCTTACTCTTTTCTATGTTCACTTTCAACTTTCTACCTTTACACACATTCTCAAACTCATCCACTAACCTTTGCAATTTTTCTTTAGAATCTCCCATAAGCACAGTATCATCAGCAAAAAGTAACTGTGTCAATTCCCATTTTGAATTTGATTCCCCATAATTTAACCCCACCCCTCTCCCAAACACCCTAGCATTTACTTCTTTTACAACCCCATCTATAAATATATTAAACAACCATGGTGACATTACACATCCCTGTCTAAGACCTACTTTTACCGGGAAGTATTTTCCCTCTCTTCTACACACCCTAACCTGAGCCTCACTATCCTCATAAAAAAACTTTACAGCATTTAGTAACTTACCACCTATTCCATATACTTGCAACATCTGCCACATTGCTCCTCTATCCACTCTATCATATGCCTTTTCTAAATCCATAAATGCAATATTATTATTATATTATTATTATTTTCTCAGTTGTTTGTTGGGTTATCTTATTCAAACTTGGGCAATGTATGATGGAAAGATACTTCTTAACATAGACCAAAAATGAAAGAAATCGGACCATAAATAGCGGAGTTCACTTCTCAGCCATTAGCGGCCGCTTAGCGGTATATTTTTGTATGTTTTTATGGTTATATTCTCATTTTTTCAGTCTCATTTGATAGAATGAAAGATATATTACAGAAATAGATATGATTTTGATTGCTTTCATGATGAAAAGTACCTTGAAATTGCGCTCACAGTAGCGAAAATGTTCTATTCTTTAACGAAGCTCAAGAGTAAACAAATGACGTCACCGTCCAATACCTGTCTGCCTGCCAGTCAAGAATGGGTTGACATTATTTATACAATTACAGTGTATTACAATAATGCAGTAGTCTGCATAACAGTAAATCTTCAAGATTAATGTAAGAGGGGCCTGGAGCCGTGACTAATGAACAGAGAAAATGTAATTTTAGTGCCAGGAATGTCTACAATGTTTATTCTGGACTCTATTTTGAAATTGACATCTGTTGAAATTTGTGTGAAATCGGCCAAACTGCCAATTTCTGACCACTTTATTGGGTAGCTGAAATAAGTGAATGGGCAGTTTCTTGTACTCAGTTGACAGACTAGAAGTAAATAAGTTTATTCAGGTATACACAAATACAGTTACATAGATTATCATACATAGCAGTGTATGTATAGAGAACCTAGGATAACCCAGAAAAATCAAACAAAGTGACTTATTTCCAGTACCTGACTTGGGCTTGCCATATATGATTTTTGGTAAATATTTTTTTTTCTCGGTTGTTTGTTGGGCTATTTCATTGAAACTTGGGCAATGTATGATGGAAAGATGCTTCTTAACGTACAACAAAAATAAAAAAGATGGACAATAAATAAGGGAGTTCACTTCTCAGCCATTAGCCACCACTGCAGTATATTTTTGTATGGTTTTTATGGTTGTATTCTCATTTGTTTGCTCTCATTTGATAGAATGGAAGATATATTACAGAAATAGACATGATTTTGGTTGCTTTCATGATGAAAAGTACCTTGAAATTGAGCTCAAAGTAGCGGAAATGTTCGATTTTTGCCGATGTTCAATGAACTTTGTGTAAGTCAAGTTGGTTAATTTTATTAAGTGTATTCTAACCTAACCACTCTGTAATCCAGCAAACTCAGTAATCCGGCACACTACAGGTCCCAATGATGCCGGATTTGTGATGGAGGACCTGTACAAGACATATAATTTCAACAGCAAACAACTCAGCATTGCATTTCATTTGCTTGTCAAATAATGGCATATCAGAGCAATTTACTTGTAACAATGTAAAAGAGTAACAATGAAACCTCCCATACAGTTTTGGAAGAAAAGATGGACATACAGCTCATATCTGGGACTGTCCCATGTAAATTGGGATATCTGGTCACCTTGTGCATACATGACACTCCATTATATATATAATGTTTGAACAATATTAAAACCTGACAATATAATATAGATTAAGAACTTAACAACAGAACTCAACAACAACAAAAAATTATGAATATTTATGGGTGACAACAAGCTTGTTTTTGACATAGAAGAAACTCACCTGTAGACCAGATCTTCAACATATTGTCCCATGAACCAGTTGCAAAAAACTGCTTGCTGTGGTCGACAGCAACACACTCAACACTCTGAGTGTGACCACGACACTCACTCACACATTCCACAGTGTTGGTCTCGCTTTGCCAAACCCATATCACTGCTGTCTGGTCTATTGATGTACTGTGGAACAACATTTTTAAGGTTAGGAAAAAAAAAACTAAAGTTTTTAAAATATATAATAATTGGGCATAATCTCATTTACCTTCACACATAAGGGTGACAAGGCACCCCAAAATACTGGCCTTTCTCACTAGCAACTAGCAAAGCCTACTGAAAACAATAAAGTAAAAAGTTACCAGAAGAAAGTGAATAATACACTTCAAGAAAAAAAAAAAAGCCTGGATGTAGAAGCATAATGCTGACGGTTATAGTAGTCGAAAAACATTAGGTTTGACCCAGAAAAAAATCCTATCAAGCTGTTTTTTTTTCCAGGATTCACTTACAATGGCACTCTTAACAACATTATAAAAGTCATTTGGAATCCAAGTTGAGGAAAGCCTTGAAATACAAGATGGCTGCCATGTCATTTACAGTATAGGAAACATTGACAAATCTGCAACTTTTCACCCAAGTACCACAAAACAATGTGTAATGACTAGAAAATTCATTTATTTACACCATGAAGACTTTAAGCCATTATTTCCATGACAAATCAAAATAATACCATTTATTGGGTGGCTCGAAAATAATAAGGCGTGGAGGAAATTTTTTATGGTATTTCAAGTCAGTGATAGCTAATCAAATATTTTTCATTTCCAGGCTGAATTATAATGGACGAACTCTCCAATAAATGCCAAGGAAAGACTGGGCTGAAGGACAGTGCTACAGTGGGCGAAAAGGGTTTAAGGACACTTAAACAATGTAGTCAAACACACAATGATGGACTCCTTGAGATTTGGAAAGGCTTGCGTAGATCAGTGAAAGTATATAATCACCTGTGAAAACAACTATACAGTGGACCCCCGCATAACGATGGCATCACATAGCGATTATTTCGCATACCGCTTACTTTAATTGCAAAAATTTTGCCTCACATACCGCTTAAAAACCCGCTTACCGATTTTCTTCCGAGACGCGCTCACATGTTCCGCCGGTGGCATTGTTTACCAGCCAGCCTCCGCGGTAACATCCAAGCATACAATCGGAATATTTCGTATTATTACAGTGTTTTCGGTGCTTTTTCTGGAAAATAAGTGACCATGGGCCCCAAGAAAGCTTCTAGTGCCAACCCTACAGCAATAAGGGTGAGAATTACAATAGAGATGAAGAAAAAGATCATTGATAAGTATGAAAGTGGAGTGCATGTCTCCGAGCTGGCCAGGTTGTATAATAAACCCCAATCAACCATCGCTACTATTGGTGGTACAGCTGCTGCTGCTGCTGCTGCACTGTCAGCTGCTGCTGCTGCTGTAGCACCGTTGTTGGTGTGGCTTATTAAGAATACCAAGAAACAATTAACCCCAGAGGATTTGCCACCCAGGATAACCCAAAAAAGTCAGTGTCATCGAAGACTGTCTAACTTATTTCCATTGGGGTCCTTAATCTTATCTCCCAGGATGCAACCCACACAAGTCGACTAACACCCAGGTGAACAGGGAAAAATGCCTGGAACTAGTGCTCATATTGGTGAATTTAAAGCCAGCAAAGGTTGGTTTGAGAGATTTAAGAATCGTAGTGGCATACACAGTGTGATAAGGCCTGTTCTGGAAGAAAATGCCAAACAGGACCTACAGTACTCAGGAGGAAAAGGCACTCCCAGGACACAGTATCTCATCAGTCATTGCTGCATCTTCAATAAAGGTAAGTGTCATTTATTCTTCATTTAGTAGACTAGTACATGCACAATATATACTATGCATGTACTACTCTACTATTGTGCATGTATCCTTCTCTTTGTGTGTGGGAAAATGTATATTTCATGTGGTAAAATTTTTTTTTTCATACTTTTGGGTGTCTTGCACGGATTAATTTTATTTCCATTATTTCTTATGGGGAAAATTCATTCACATAACGATTATTTCGCATAACAATTACCCCTCTTGCACGGATTAAAATCATTAACCGGGGGTCCACTGTACAACGCTATCAACAACAGAGAAAAAGATGAGGAAAAAGGAAGAGAGAGACAGATGAAAACTCCGCTAAGTTGTGCTCTCGATCTCTAACATAAAACTATTTATAGTGTTCTAAGCCTCTCATCCAAGATGTGGAGAAAATTCTCCAGTAAAGGGGGTATCTCTCAGCCCCCCTCAGCCCTCTGAGGGACTTCGCCCTTCCGGCTAGTGGACTCTTCCTTCTTCACAAACAGCTTTATTAGAACCACATGTGTACCAGGCATCTCCATGCACAGCTCTCTCCTTGCTAGAATGTCTGATCAACTACACAATGAGTGTTAAACAAGAGTAATTACTATTCTCTTCACAGCAGGAAAATTAAGGGAAAACCTGCACTCCATTTAATCTACAAGTTGGGGCTATTATAACTTCTAGTGTACAGGTAAATAACAAGAAATCTACCCTCTTGTGTTAATTCTGATTGCACAGACTAGCAACGAATGTACATAAACACGAGTTCAGCATATTCTTTTGTGAAGACGTAGAAATGGAGGGCAAAGAGGGCAGCGGGCCTTAGATTGCTTCAAGGAATGAGCGAGACGTGTGTGTCACGAGGACATTCCCGCCTTATCGTTAAAAGACAAAGGGACAGTAGTGACTAGTGCGTTGACTCATGTTCATTCTGACAATCTCAGGAAACTAGGAACGTCAGAGTACGTCGTTCCCTTATACGAGCCAGGAAATTCGCAGTAGAACTAACCACATAGTGTTTATTGTGTGTCTGTGTTCTCCCTGCTGTGGATAATTCCACAAAACTATGAACAAATAATGGTATTGAATGGTGTAATGTACAACTGGTATTGTGAGTGATTGCAACGAACATTACCGATGTTTGTGGCAAACATTAGTGCAACATTCCCAGAGACACTTTCTCACTCTTCAGTCAAGTCACCGATATTGGCCTTAACGGCACTGTCAACAACATAAACTTACATTACATGAGCAAAGTAAGGCTTAATCTCACTTGAACTGCAGTCCCTGGGCAGACACAAAGTGATTAGGGTTGTCCTATTCAAGGTCGTAATTTGCGGGCTTTATGCCCATACCAAATGAGTACCACTATGCATTTCAGATAATAGTGAAATGCTGGATATATGCTCCTTTGGGGCAAATTGTATGACTAACAGCAATCCGAAGGCGAATACAGGGAGAGGCTGCTGGAATTCGTGTTGTTAAAAGATAAGTACTTCTTGTCATAGGTTTATTGTCATCCAGGGAAGTGTACTTATCTAACCAATTCTCCACACAAGATAAAAATAAGTTAACCCTTTGAGGGTCCAAGCCGTATATCTACGTCATGAGCTCAGATCACTCAGATAAGCTGTAAGCTGTAAATTTGAACCTAGATATCAGAGAATGCATCTATGTGATAAGTGTGCACCATATAAAACAAATCCTACAGCATGCAATGAATGAGAAAAAAAGAATGTGGCCTTGTTTTTTTGGATTAGAACACCGACTCTGCAGTGTATTTTCATATGGCTTTTATGGTTGCATTTACAGTTTCTTGGTACCATTTGATAGAATGGAAGATATTACCTGGAGTTTACCTGGAGAGAGTTTCGGGGGTCAACGCCCCCGCGGCCCGGTAATACATATATTACAGAAATAGAGATGATTTTCATTGGTTTTAGTACTGAAAATAGCTTGAAACTGAGCTCTAAGTAGCAGAAATGTTCGATTTTTGCTGATGTTCAAGAGTAAACAAATCACATCATACATCCAATACACGTCAGCTGGTGGGTCTAATATGCTTTTACAAATGCGCTGATATTATTTATACCATTTTTACAATAATGCAGTAATCTGCATAAGAGTAAATCTTCTATTTTTTGTGTTTACCTGGAGTTTACCTGGAGAGAGTTTCGGGGGTCAACGCCCCCGCGGCCCGGTCTGTGACCAGGCCTCCTGGTGGATCAGCCTCTGATCAACCAGGCTGTTGCTGCTGGCTGCACGCAAACCAACGTACGAGCCACAGCCCGGCTGATCAGGAACTGACTTTAGGTGCTTGTCCAGTGCCAGCTTGAAGACTGCCAGGGGTCTGTTGGTAATCCCCCTTATGTGTGCTGGGAGGCAGTTGAACAGTCTCGGGCCCCTGACACTTATTGTATGGTCTCTTAACGTGCTAGTGACACCCCTGCTTTTCATTGGGGGGATGGTGCATCGTCTGCCAAGTCTTTTGCTTTCGTAGTGAGTGATTTTCGTGTGCAAGTTCGGTGTAAATAAAAATTCAAAATGGAAAGCAAGCATAATGTAAGAGGGGCCTGGAGATGTGACTAATGAACAGAGAAAATGTTATTTTAGTGCTAGGAATGTTTGCATTGTTAATTCTGGACTTTATCTTGAAATTGGTCAAATTACCAGTTTCTGATCACTTTATTGGGTAGTTGAAATTGGTAAATGGGCTGTTTCTTGTACTCAGTCGATTCAACGAAAGGAGTTCTATCGAAATAACTACGAGTTTGGTCAACTGGAATAATGGAATTGGCCAAAAATAGGGCTCAAAGTAGGCAAAATCGCCAATGTGTAAATATTGCCAAGCCCGTTAACTTAGCGAGAGCGTAATTCCATAAGTTTACCATCAATTTTCGTACTTTTGGTATTATTACCAACAGGCCAAGATTCTCTATCATTTCATAAGAATTTTTTTTTTAATTCTTCGACACTGAGAGCAAGTTTGTGAGCGGGGGTCTCGACAATGAAAGGGTTAATTTCTTATTTTTGTTATTTGCTGATAATAATTTAAAAACAGTTATATGAATATTGTGTAGATGAGTGCAAGTCATCTGTTTATCAGGTGCCTTCACTCACATATGTGATCAATTGGCTCATCACATTTTACACTATACAATTTTCTAATTTACAACAAGGAGAAAGCTTGTTATTCTTCCTTCTGGCTCTCCCTAGGTTATATAAAACTCTTGAACAGAGGTTTCCATGCCTGAGCCACTTCGTAAAACTTGCACTCAATGTAAACAACATTATCATTTTTTTAATATAAAACAATGTGCTACATAAGCATACACTATAAGCAGTGTGTGTGCACACCAACAGTCCAACACAGTATACACGTCAGAGATATTAACACTATACATACCTGTAACTTTTTTACTTATTTAAATTTTTCTATTGTTACAGCTCAACCAGGGGCCATGCTCTTCTGTCAATTGTTCATGAGCTATACTGATATAGTATACAGGTAAAATTTAGAGGCCTTTTAATGTCATATTGTTTCTTAAGTTAGAAACACATCAATTGTAAGTCATCTGCGTATCTCTCGTGTCTTACAAGTGCAAGAATATATATATACAGAATTATTTACAGGACCTTAAGGTATCACCACCATTCATACTTGTAAAGTTACATAAGGTTACCTCACAGGGTTCTTCAGACCGCCTGTGAGTAATCAAGATAATTTAACACGGGATGTAAGACACACATTTGTCCCCTTCAAGCACCATCTATCGTATTCTCAAAGGAATAGGGTTCTGTATCTCAAAGAGATGCACCTTGGACTGAAGACCAGCTGCTACTGCTTGCTGTGAGGAGGGGCGACCTGACGTGAGGTAGGTCATATGTTATTCTCAGAGGTAACTCGGGGTTGAACTAGAGACTGGTCGTTACTCAAGTGCTTTACAATACCTGCACTGTTACTCCTAACCTATGATGTTGAGTCAAGTTACAATACACATTAATTGAATATGATTCTGTTTAGTACAATACTATGGCCCAAGATAATATTATATAGTCGGACTTCCCTAATTTAGCTATTAATAAGGAAGTTCGTAATATATTAGTGATATTTCGGCCCAAAGAAATGTGGAAGGTGACCAGGCATAACACCTCCCCTCCCCTCACGACTGCAGGTCATCATAAGGAACTGAGGTTGAAGCGTCTAGAGTTGATGTCTTATGGGCGAATCACTCAAGATACAGCTAGGACGCATCTCAGCTCATTGCTCCAACCTGAGGGGACACTGTGGAATCAGTAGACATGTCAGCTCATACTGTGGGAATAAACAAACTAGGGTTAACTCAGAACAATACATTTCCCCTGCCCTCTTTTGCTAGTCATTTAGGGATGAGAAAGAGTGTCTGCAATTACATTACCTTTCTCTTTTATATAAGATAAAGAAATTGAATAGGGTTGAATTTGTAATGCCTATCTCAAGATTCGGGCGTTCTTCGATTTCATCGTGTTAATAAATGCTAACAGGTTATGGTCTGAATAAACCATTACAGTATGATGGGAAGAGCCTACATACACATCAAAGTGTTCTAGAGACACTACCAATGCTAACGCCTCCTTTCCTCTTCAAGGGGGGCTCCTTGGCGTGGTGAAGAGGCTCTTGGTCTGAGGAATTAGACCTGTTGGTCTCCTTCCTCAGACCGAACCTAATTACCCCCCAATCCCCCCTTCCCTATCCCATCCTCCCCTTTTCCCTTTCCTCCTCCTCCTCCTCCCCACCCCTCCCTTTTGCCCTTCCTCTTTTTGGCCTTTGGGATTTTTCCCACAGGCACACTAGTTCATAGGTAAGGGGAAGGGTACCGGGGTCCATCCCATTCCGTTGAGGTTCTTGGCGGTGGTGTAGTTTGCCGTGGGATCTGGATCGCCTGGGGATGTCCCGACCCCTCTCCGGTGCCTCGGAGGGTGGCTTTGGGTGTCTTTCGGGCGACAGGTGCATCTCTGGAAGCCACCTTTCAGATTCCGGGGGTGGTGGCCGAAGGAGGTATGCTTTGTGGCGGATATCCGGCCGCCCTCTCTTTTGTCCACCGAGGTAGCTCGGCAGATGTGAGGTTGCTATCCTGGATTGCTGGTTTACTGGCATGAAGGGTAGGGTATGGCATGGGTTCCATGCTGCATCTGCGCTACTTGCGGTGCTGAGGTCCTCTTGGGTGCGGAGGGAGATTTCTGGCCCTTTCATTCCTCCTAGGAACTATGCCTCCCTGGTCCCCCCTTTTTTTATTCTTTTTTTTTTCTTTTTATTTTTCCTTTCTTTTTTTTTTTCTTAAAAACAAAAAGAAAGAAGTAACCTAACCATGGAGTCCCAAATCCATGACCCCGCTATCCCCGGGCCCCTTATTGTTACCGCACCCTGTTCTGACCTCGCCTCGTCTTTTGGCCACTCTTTGGACACTCCTAAGGCCCCTATACCTCTTGCTGGTGCTGTTTCGTCACCCGCTTCAGGTACCGGGGTTTCAACTGACTCCTTTGATTTGTCTGACCTCCGCTCTCCTTTGACTATACTTCCGGCCTCTCCCTCTACGGTGCAGCAATTTTCGAATCACCAGCCCATCCCACGTCGGACCGACTCTGGTCCCACTTCTAAATGCCAACGACAATCTCCTGATGTTACTTCGTTACCTTCCCATTCTACTCGGAAAAGACCGACACATCACGCACTCCCTCTCCACACTCAGTTTCGGACCACACAATAGACTAAATTCTTTACTTTAAGACCGACTTCTTCTACTGCCTATCTTTCCGACCATAGTACAGTGGACCCCCGCATAACGATTTTAATCCGTGCAAGAGGGCTCATTGGTATGTGAAATAATCGGTATGCGAATGAATTTTCCCCATAAGAAATAATGGAAATCAAATTAATCCGTGCAAGACACCCAAAAGTATGAAAAAAAAAAATTTACCACATGAAATATACATTTTCCTACACACAAAGAGAAGGATACATGCACAATAGTAGAGTAGTACATGCACAGTATATATTGTGCATGTACTAGTCTACTAAATGAAGAATAAATGACACTTACCTTTATTGAAGATGCAGCAATGACTGATGAGACACTGTGTTCTGGGAGTGCCTTTTCCTCCTGAGTACTGTAGGTCCTGTTTGGCATTTTCTTCCAGAACAGGCCTTATCACACTGTGTATGCCACTACGATTCTTAAATCTCTCAAACCAACCTTTGCTGGCTTTAAATTCACCAATATGAGCACTAGTTCCAGGCATTTTTCCCTGTTCACCTGGGTGTTAGTCGACTGGTGTGGGTTGCATCCTGGGAGACAAGATTAGGGACCCCAATGGAAGTAAGTTAGACAGTCTTCGATGACACTGACTTTTTTGGGTTATCCTGGGTGGCAAATCCTCTGGGGTTAATTGTTTCTTGGTATTCTCAATAAGCCACACCAACAACGGTGCTACAGCAGCAGCAGCAGCTGACGGTGGTACAGCAGCAACAGACGATGCTACAGCAGCAACAGACGATGCTACAGCAGCAACAGACGATGTTACAGCAGCAGCAGACGATGCTACAGCAGCAGCAGCAGCAGACGATGCTACAGCAGCAGCAGACGATGCTACAGCAGCAGCAGACGATGCTACAGCAGCAGCAGCAGCTGACAGTGCTACAGCAGCAGCAGATGATGCTACAGCAGCAGCAGACGATGCTACAGCAGCAACAGACGATGCTACAGCAGCAGCAGACGATGCTACAGCAGCGGCAGCAGCTGACAGTGCTACAGCAGCAGCAGACGATGCTACAGCAGCAGCAGACAATGCTACAGCAGCAGCAGACGATGCTACAGCAGCAGCAGATGATGCTACAGCAGCAGCAGCAGCAGCAGCAGACGATGCTACAGCAGCAGCAGCAGCAGCTGACAGTGCTACAGCAGCAGCAGCTGACAGTGCTACAGCAGCAGCAGACGATGCTACAGCAGCAGCAGACGATGCTACAGCAGCAGCAGACGATGCTACAGCAGCAGCAGACGATGCTACAGCAGCAGCAGCAGCAGCAGCAGCTGACAGTGCTACAGCAGCAGCAGACGATACTACAGCAGCAGCAGCAGCAGCAGCAGACGATGCTACAGCAGCAGCAGCTGACAGTGCTACAGCAGCAGCAGACAATGCTACAGCAGCAGCAGACGATGCTACAGCAGCAGCAGCAGCTGACAGTGCTACAGCAGCAGCAGACGATGCTACAGCAGCAGCAGACGATGCTACAGCAGCAGCAGACGATGCTACAGCAGCAGCAGACGATGCTACAGCAGCAGCAGCAGCTGACAGTGCTACAGCAGCAGCAGACGATGCTACAGCAGCAGCAGACGATGCTACAGCAGCAGCAGCAGCTGACAGTGCAGCAGCAGCAGCTGTACCACGAATAGTAGCGATGGTTGATTGGGGTTTATTATACAACCTGGCCAGCTCGGAGACACGCACTCCACTTTCATACTTATCAATGATCTTTTTCTTCATCTCTATTGTAATTCTCACCCTTATTGCTGTAGGGTTGGCACTAGAAGCTTTCTTGGGGCCCATGGTCACTTATTTTCCAGATAAAGCACCGAAAACAATGTAATAATACGAAATGTTCCGATTGTATGCTTGGATGTTACCGCGGAGGCTGGCTGGTAAACAATGGCACGGGCGGCACATGTGAGGCTGGCTGAGGGCGCACACTGGACGCGTCTTGGACGAACAGCGGTGAGCGGGTTTTTAAGCGGTATGCGAGGCAAAAATTTTGCGATTAAAGCAAGCGGTATGCGGATTAATTGTTATGTGATGCCAACGGTATGCGGGGGTCCACTGTATTGGCAAAGCGCTCCTACGCCACGTTGGTAGAGATATTTCCTTTCATGCTCTTAAGAGTGGTACACATATCATCACAGTCCAGAATTCTACCCAAGCTCATGATCTTTCTCTTCTTTCACATATCAATACTATTCCTATCACTATCAAAAAACATCATTCCCTCAATTCTTGCAGTGGTACTGTTATTCTACCCCATACCATAGTCCAACAGAATTTCCAGACATGTGGCAATGACGTTCTCGAACAGCTGGGACCCCAAGATCTCCCAATTCTCATGGTAGACACTCATGTTCTTCCTGCCCGCAGGCAAATGTGGCAATGTGGCTCGTTTAACTTTTGACAGCCGTGAACTCCCATCCTGTTTATGTAGCAGGACATCGGTTACAAGTTCGGAAGGTGATCCCTACACCGCAACAGTGTAGGAATTGCTGGCGATTTGGCCACCCAGCAAAATATTGCAGATCTATAGCCGAATGCCCAGTCTGTGGTGCCAATGACCATTCTAATATGTCTTGCAGTCGAACTCCCTCTTGCCTTAATTGTCATGAGGCTCACCCTTCGTACTCTCGCCGTTGCCAGGTCTACTTAAATGAGCGGGAAATTCGTTGCCTCAAAGAGGCAGAAGGTCTCATCTCCGCCTCCAAGGGAAACTACCCCGTGTTTCTTATTCTCGTGTTTCAAAACGCCCCCCCACTTCTGGGGTCGCATCTTCTGCAGCCTCCTCTGCGGTTGCCAGTCCCATAGTCACTCCTGTATCTAATTCTTTTGCTGTCCTGGGCTCAGACGTCCCTATTTCAACACCTCAGTCCGTCTTCACTTCTTCGTGTTCTCCCTCACAAACAACGGTATCGACAAGACCTCGTACGACACCTCCTCCCAATCATCCCTCTACTTCTCAGAGGTCCAAAAAATCTCCTTTAACCCCTCCTTCCCTTCATCCACCTCCACATTTTACCTTCCCGGTCTCTGTACCTGGGTCTTCCCCTTTCACTGGCTCTGTTACAAGTGTGGAGGTTCATCATCCTCCTCGTACTGTGCCTTCCTCCCCTGTCCCCTCCCAAGTTTCTTCCTCTTCTGCCACCTCCCAGGTTTCTGCCTCTTCTGTCCCCTCCCACACTTCTCCAGTTCCCTCCACCCTTTCGCCCCCCCCCCCTACCTTGGTACAGTCCATTACAGTTCTGATCTTTACTCAAACTCCTCCTCTTTCCATCTCCAATATTGCCTCTCCTGCGACGTCTCTGAACTCCGAAACACTTGAAGCAATATCTGAATAAATTGTAGAGACCAAACCATCAATGGACACTGATCCACCCTCTGTTCCTTCTCTTTCCTCTTCTCCATCTGCTCAACTCCTTTCTTCAGAGTGCACCGTTCCTTCGCTGCTTGAACGTTTTCCTTTGCCACCGCATGTGGACTTTTCTAACCCCTCTAGTCTGTAGGTACCCTTACCTGCGGATTTCAGGTATCTTTATCGTTGCCAATCATGGCCTATTTACAGTGGAATACACGTGGCCTCGGGTAATCAGGGTGAGCTTCAGATGTTGCTCTCCCAGTTTTCCCCTGTTGGTGTTTGCTTACAGGAACCAAAATTACACTCTGCTGTTATCTATCCCATCTCAGGCTATAATTTATTGTATTCTTCAGATCCTTTTCCTGATGGGACATTTAATGAAAGTGCCCTTCTTCTATGCACTGATATTCTGTACCATCAGCTATTTGTTCATACTTCGCTGCATTACACAGCAGCCCGTATCCACTTGCATAGGTGGTATACACTCTGTTCTTTGTATCTCTCTCCTTCTCGGGCATTATCTATCCCGGATATTGCCTTTCTTGTTTCGTCATTACCGCCACCACTTCTGTTACTTGGTGATTTTAATGCCCATCATTTCCTCGGGGGGGGGGGGGGGGTCACTGTGATTCCTGTGGCATTCAGTTAGAGGCTTTTCTTGCTACCCGCCCCCTCCACGTTCTAAATACAGGTACTCACACCCATTTTGATCCTCGTACTCATACTCTCTCTTCCATCGATCTTTCAGTCTGCTCTTCCTCCGCTGCATTAGACTTCACCTGGTCTGTTCTCCCAGATTTACATGACAGCGATCATTTCCCAATCATTCTTACTTCCCCTTCACATTCACCACCTCTTCGTAACCCATGCTGACAATTTGATCAGGCAAACTGGAACCTTTACTCGTGACTAACTGTTTTGAGCGAGGTTCCTTCTTCGTCCTCCATTGATGAGCTTTTACACCTCTTCTTGTCCTCCGTTTTAACCGCAGCTTCTCATTCTATACCCCAAACTTCGGGCAGGCATTCTCAGAAATGCGTGCCTTGATGGTCTCCTGCTTGTGCTCGTGCAGTACGTTTGAAACGTGCTGCATGGGGCAGGTACCGGTACAATAGAACCACGGAGAGACTACTTGATTTTAAGCAGAAGCGTGCGATCGCTCGCCGTGTCATCCATGATGCTAAATGCACTTGCTGGCGAGATTATGTCTCCACTATCACCTCTGCTTCCTCTATGAGTGCAGTCTGGAAAAAAGTATGAAAACTGAGTGGTAAATGTTCTCCTGACCTGGCTCCTGTTCTGCGGGTTGCTGGTGTTGATATAGCAAACCCACTGGATGTTGCCAATGAAATTGGCAATCATCTGGTCCGTATTTCTCAGGGGCTCCATCTATGCCCTTCGTTTCTTTCCTCAAAGTCTGCCAGAGAGTTAGCACCCTTGGACTTTTCTTCTCTCAGAGAAGAACAATATAATGTGCCTTTTACACTTCAGGAACTGGAGGCAACACTCTCAGCTTGCCGATCATCGGCAGCTGGGCCCGACGACATTCATATTCGTATGCTACAACATTTACATCAGTCAGCCCTTGCAGTCCTATTACGCCTTTTCAATCTTATTTGGTCACAAGGAGTTCTTCCACAGCTGTGGAAATTGCCATTGTTCTCCCTTTCCGCAAACCGGGTACTACAGGACGTGAAACCTCCCACTATCGTCCCATTGCTCTTACCAGTGCAGTTTGCAAAGTGATGGAACGCCTGGTAAATAGACGTTTAGTGTGGTATTTAGAGACATACAACAGTCTCTCCATTCGTCAATATGGCTTTCGTAAGGGCCGTTCTATCATAGACCCCTTACTATGCTTGGATACGTATGTTCCTAATGCCTTTGCGAATAACCACTCAGTTATTGCCATATTTTTTGACCTTGAGAAGGCATATGACACAACTTGGAGGTATAATATTTTGGCCCAAGCCCACTCCTTAGGCCTCCAAGGCAATCTACCATCCTTCCTTAAGAACTTTTTAACTGACAGACATTTCCGTGTTCGGGTTAATAATGTGCTCTCCCCGGACTTTATCCAAGCCGAAGGTGTCCCCAAGGGATGTGTTCTGAGCACAACACTTTTTCTCCTTGCTATAAATGATTTGGCTTCTAGTCTTCCATCCAATATTTGGTCATCACTATGTTGATGACTTTGCTATTGCCTGTGCAGGCGCTGACTGTCACCTCATTACAGTTTCTCTCCAGCATGCTGTCGACCGTGTTTCCAATTGGGCCACCACACATGGGTTTAAATTTTCCAGTACCAAAACTCACCAAATTACTTTCACTAGACGCTCTGTCATCTCCGATCATCCTTTGTACCTCTATGGCTCCCATATCCCTGAACGTGATACAGTCAGGTTTCTAGGCCTCCTCTTTGACCGTAGGTTATCCTGGAAACCTCACATTACCTCTCTGAAGACAACTTGTCACAGCCAGCTGAACCTTCTTAAAACCCTTGCTCATCTTTCATGGGGAGCTGATCGTCGAACTCTCCTTCGCCTACATTCCACCCTCATTTTATCAAAACTTGATTATGGTGACCAGATCTATTCAGCGGCCTCTCCTGCTACTCTCTCTAGCCTTAACCCCATTCATCACCAAGGATTACGTTTATGCCTTGGTGCTTTTCGTTCTTCCCCTGTCGAAAGCCTCTATGCAGAAGCGAACGTTCCATCCTTATCCGATCGCCGTGATGCCCATTGCCTTCGCTACTGTGTACGCTCTCATGATCTCCGCAATCCTTCCAGTTATAGAATGGTCACCGATATTAGTAGACATTCTTTATTTGTTCGCCGCCCCTGTTTGCTCCGTCCCTTCTCTCTTCGCCTACATTCATTCGTCTTCTCTTCAATTACCACCTTTCTATGTTCATGTAGCATCTCACTTTTCCCTACCCCCCTGGGAAGTTCCAGCTGTTCGAGTCTGTTCTTTCTCACTCCCACTGACAGCATAAGCCGTACATAGCAGTGAAGGCCAGCAGAGGCGGCGGTGTTCTCAGTAGCCCTGTCTAACTCCAACAACCTTGGAGGAGTTAGGTTCGTGCTGTTCTTATTCTATCGATTAATCACCTAACTTGCTACACTATTAATGCTACACTTTATCTCTGGCCGGCGCTATAGCCTCTATCGACTCATGCTGCTTTAGTATCGTGCATATCACAGAATCACTGAAGAAGGTACATTCTCCCCTCTCTTCCTCCTCCACTTTAGTACTTTGCTATGAGTTCTCTTGAATTCTATCATGTTTCTCACCTTCGTTACCAAAGACCTGGCACTAGGAGCTTTCTTTGGGGCCATGGTGGCTAATTTAGCAGTTGCAAGCACTAAAACAAATGGAATATTACGAAATGTATCACATAAATGCATGGGATTGTCCTCACTCACTGATAAACAATGACACACTGGCTGTGAATGGAGTGTGGGGCTGCTTGGGGCCGTGCATACACGTCTGGGACGAATGACTATTTGCGAGTCAAATGACAATTCACGATTCAATATTTTGACAAAAAGTTACGATTTTCAAAAATTACGACTTCTGATGCTTACGAAAAATGAGGGTCCACTGCACTTCTTTTTCTAGGGAAACAAGAACCACAAGTAAAATTTAGAAGCCTTTTAATGTCAAGTTGTTTCTAAAGTTAGAAACATATCAATTACAGAGTATGTCATTTGCGTATCTCTCGTATCTTATGAGTGCAAGAATATATATACACAGAACTATTTACAGGACCTTAAGGTATCACCACCATTCATACTTGCAAAGTTACATAGGGTAACCTCACGAGGTTCTTCAGACCGCCTGTGAGTAGTAAAGATAATTTAACACAGGATGTAAGACACACATTTGTCCCCTTCAAGCACCATCTATCATATTCTCAAAGGAATAGGGTTCTGTTACAACAGAGTATCTCAAAGGGATGCACCTTGGGCTGAAGACCAGCTGCTACTGCTTGCTGTGAGGAGGGGCGGCCTGACATGAGGTAGGTCATTTGTCATTCTCAGAGGTAACTCGGGGTTGAGCCAGAGATTGGTCGTTACTCAAGTGCTTTACAATACCTGCGCTGTTACTCCTAACCTATGATGTTAAGTGAAGTGACAATACACATTAATTGAACATGATTCCATTTAGTAAGATACTATGGCCCCAGATAATATGTATTATATAGTCGGACTTCCCTATTTTAGCTAGTATTAATGAGGAAGTTCGCAATGTGATATTAAATGATATTTTGGCACAAAGTAATGTGGAAGGTGACCAGGTGAAACTATACAAAGTACAGCCTCTCCTCACTTAACAATGGAGTTCTGTTCCTAAGACCACATCGGTAAACAAATTCATCACTAAGTGAGGAGCGTACTATAATGGTAGTGGGTTTGTGTCAACCATTTTTTATATTGTTTTAATATCACCTCTGCACCATTTATAACGTTTCTGATATATTTATAAATGTTTATACAGTGTACTTTACTTATATTGTAATAAACAGAAAAGAGGAAATCGGCTCTAATATACATCATTTAAGTATGCATAATGGTCAGAGAGCCCGTCATATGTCCGAGTTCTTGGTAAATAAGTACATCACTAAGTGAGGAGAGGTTGTATACTTGCTCCGCCGTGATCTGTCATTTTCGTGGATTATCACGGTTTCTTTTGTGCGCTAGAAACTTCAAACTGTGCCAGTGAACTTATAAAGTACATCCCTCCAGTAACTGGAACTACTACTTTAACAAATAATAGTACACATTGAGCCAAAAAAAGGATAAAAAGTGTGCAAAAACATAGAAGAGCCGTACTTCCTACGGTGCCATGTGCAAAAAACAAAATAATTTAGAACAAATGTGTGAGAGGAAAGAAAGTCTCCCCTGATAATAGTGTCATACATACTGGTATAGTGTATATCACAGTGGTACCGTAATGTATAGATAAGATACCATAACAAATGCTATGGTGAAAATTATGACAGAACTGATAGGCCTAATAGATAGAAAACTTGTGTTGTAAACAGTTGCCAGCAGCCACCAGGATCCTACCACGAAGGTCAGCTCATATTAATAATCTTCCTAAACTTGCTAGTGTACCCGACATATAGTCTAGTGATACCATTGAGTAAAAATTTCTACTGAAATACAAAAAGGTGCACAATCTTGAGGAAATACGAAAAGTATACAGTTTTGTAGAAACACGATAAACAGTGTAGAGTTATCAATGAATGCAGCATACATAACAACATAAGACCATTTATCGTCCAGAAACCATTTCACCAGTGTTGCCATAGCTAATAACAATAACAAAATGGTACTTAGTGTGGTGGAGTGACAAAAATTAGAAAATTCTTCTTTTTATTGAAATATGAGAAGTATACAGTTACTTGTGGAAAGACATAAAACCTGTAGTTGGCAGCAGTGGTCGCAATATACACAATGGAAAGCAAAGATTCTTCTAGTAATCTTTCTTCATCAGTCGCCCTACCATAGCCAACAATGGTGATAAAACTGCATTTGATGTGGTGGAGGTGGAAAATATCTAGAAAAGTTAAATACAGTGATCTATAAGTGCCCAAAACCCCAGGCTGTAAAAGAGGGTGCTAAAAGTCACTGGCTGTTCATCAAAGTAGGAGCTGGCAGAAGTCACCAGTTTCTCCAACATGCAAGTTATACTTTTTGTATCAAACTGAACACATATTACTCTGTTAAATAATATTCCAGGAGTCCTTTCACGAGCTAGTCCAAAATCACTGACTGGATTCGTTCAAAAATTGAGTGATCCACTGACCGGATTCGTCCAAAAATAAGTGAACCAATGACCGGATTCAAATGCTAATAGAGTTTCTGGGCGCCCTTAACCCCCAACTAGAGTCGTTGTAAAATAAGGTATCCTTTGACTGGATTCATAAGTTGACGAGGGTTTTAGGTCCCCTTATCAAACACCCAGTTACTGCTAGCAGTGGTAAGAGTGTTTCATACACACACACACTTACAAATACAAATAGATACACATATCAATAGACAGATTTACATGTTAAAGAGGTTATTAGTAGTATATACAGTATAACACACACACACACACACACACACACAAAAAAAAAAAAAAAAAAAAAAAATTCTGTGTAGCTTGCAATCTCAGTAACAAACGGGCTTCTTCATGGATTACATGCAACTTCTGTAGGAAATGGGACCACGCATCTTGTGCAGATATTCAGGAATCATCTACAGGAGATATTAAACCAGGGAAGTGTTTTTGGGTATATCCAAATGAGAACCAACTGTGGAAAAAATCCCATTGATATTAAAAGATGGAAACATCAAAACTGGCTTCACAGAAAACCTGACAGCATTTTATAACAGATGGGAAAATAAAAAGACTGGGCCAGATGGTGCTACTGCCCCTGGTGCAGATGCTGTCCTGGTAGACAGTAACTGTAAGAATACAGAAATTAAAGTTGGTGGCCCAGAGGGAGACAGGAGCTCTAGTGGGGAAACAGGTGTAGACAAGGACATGCAAAACCCAAATTAACAAACTAGCAATACCACTGGAGATAGTAAACAAGGGGATGCCCCAAGGAATAGCGAAGATAAAATACCAGAAAGTATTGGTGAAGGCACCATTGTTAGTACAAGTGTTGAAGATACTAAAGAGACATAAAAACAAGCACCAGTAGAGAATGCAGTTACAAAAAACCAAGGCAAACAAAAATCAGACCTATGCAAATTCTATGCATTTAGGTATCTGCACACATGGAATATCTGGAAAAACAGATGGAACATGCAACTTTGACCACCCCAGAAAATGTCATGCCCATGTGACAACAGGAAAATGCAACCTTCCTTCCTGTAAGCTTTTCCACCCTGAAAGGTGTCACTCTTCAGTTCAGGAAAGACAATGCTATAACTTATATTGTCAGGCACACCACCTAAGGGGACAAGAAGATACAGGACATCCAGACCATGGGGAAACCAAGGTAGCCGCAACCACTCCAAAGAGAGGTTCTTTAGTGCCAGGAGGGTAAAAAAAAAGCTGGCAAGAAATGACAGAAATTGTACACCAACTTCGATCATTTCTGGAGTGGAATCACAGTCAATAGCCTCCACTCCAAAACAACAGATATAAGTGCCAGGAAAAAAAGACCCCCCCCCCCACATATCACCAATACAATGACATTCACGTTTGCAAATATACAAGGTCTAACGTATTCAGATATTTGGGAGTGGACGTGTCAGCGGATGGGTCTATGAAAGATGAGGTGAATCATAGAATTGATGAGGGAAAAAGAGTGAGTGGTGCACTTAGGAGTCTGTGGAGACAAAGAACTTTGTCCTTGGAGGCAAAGAGGGGAATGTATGAGAGTATAGTTTTACCAACGCTCTTATATGGGTGTGAAGCGTGGGTGATGAATGTTGCAGCGAGGAGAAGGCTGGAGGCAGTGGAGATGTCATGTCTGAGGGCAATGTGTGGTGTGAATATAATGCAGAGAATTCGTAGTTTGGAAGTTAGGAGGAGGTGCGGGATTACCAAAACTGTTGTCCAGAGGGCTGAGGAAGGGTTGTTGAGGTGGTTCGGACATGTAGAGAGAATGGAGCGAAACAGAATGACTTCAAGAGTGTATCAGTCTGTAGTGGAAGGAAGGCGGGGTAGGGGTCGGCCTAGGAAGGGTTGGAGGGAGGGGGTAAAGGAGGTTTTGTGTGCGAGGGGCTTGGACTTCCAGCAGGCATGCGTGAGCGTGTTTGATAGGAGTGAATGGAGACAAATGGTTTTTAATACTTGACGTGCTGTTGGAGTGTGAGCAAAGTAACATTTATGAAGGGATTCAGGGAAACCGGCAGGCCGGACTTGAGTCCTGGAGATGGGAAGTACAGTGCCTGCACTCTGAAGGAGGGGTGTTAATGTTGCAGTTTAAAAACTGTAGTGTAAAGCACCCTTCTGGCAAGACAGTGATGGAGTGAATGATGGTGAAAGTTTTTCTTTTTCGGGCCACCCTGCCTTGGTGGGAATCGGCCGGTGTGATAATAAAATAAAATAAAAATAAAGCCAGCAATGAACAAAATATGTTTTATCCATGGACTATTTACAGAGTCAAACATAATGTTCAACGTTTTCAAAGGCCCACATAAAGGATCACTTTGACAATGAAATATGGATCCCAGGTTATAATCTATACAGATTACACAGATGTGACAGAGTGAACAGGCAAAGGGAAGGGGAAGAGGGGGGGGACTGTATGTCACAGAGGCACTGATATGCTTGGAACTACTAAATGCCTCAAATGGTGTAGTTGAAGTTTTGGCAGTAGAGCTCGAGAACCAAAACCTGGTCATTGTGGTTGTATACAAACCTCCGGATGCAGCTTCCCAACAATTCCCGGAACAGCTTTTGAAAATAGACCACTGTCTGGAAAATCTTCCAGCTCCTGCCCCAAACATCTTGCTCCTGAAGGATTTCAACCTAAGGCACCTAAAATGGAGGAATGTAGCAAATAATGTTGTAACAGAGATAGCCCCAGGAGGCAGCTCAGATGAAAACTTGCACGCACATGCGCACATGCGCACACACGCGCACACACACACACACACACACACAGGAGCTTGGACTCAACCCCTGCAACCTCAACTAGGTGAGTACACACAAAAGAAAAAACTTAAATCTCAGCACCAAATTCACCTTAAACCAGCAAATAACAGAGCAAACAAGACAGGAGAATACACTCGGCCTCATCTTCACTAACAATGATGATCTAATATAAAATACAGTGGTCCCTCGTTTTTCGTAATTAATCTGTTCCTGGAGCTGTTACTATAAACGAAATTTACGATTTGCGAATCAATTTTCCCCATAAGAAATAATGTAAATACAATTAATCCGTTCCTGACACCCAGAAGTATTAAAACAAAAAATTTTTTTACATGAAATATACATGTAGTACATAAACAATACAATGGGAAATGATGAATGAAACATTAACAGGAAACATTAACAGCATAACACTTACCTTTATTGGAGATTCTTCTTAGTGTATGGGAGACTGGAGGAGGAGAGAGAGTGGATTGTTTATAGTTTGGAAGGGGAATCCCCTTCCAGCAACACCTCAGGTACCAATTGCTTTTCTGGGGTTGCATGTCTTCTCTGTTTCTTAATGCCACTAGGACCACCTTGAGAGTCACTGGAGTCCTGTCTTGCAAAAAAACTGTCCAGAGAGCTCTGTTTCTGGCATCTCTTTAACACTTCCCTAAAATGGCCCAAGACTTTGTCACTGTACATGTTGCCAATATGGCTTGCAACAACCTTGTTAGGGTGATGTTTCTCCATAAATCTTTCCATCTTACCCCATATAGTAAAAATCTCTTTAATTTCTGAAGAAGGCACCTTCTTCCATCTCTCTTCCTCCTCCTCTGAAGCAAGATTCTGAGCTGCGATGTGTTGCTCTTCCTGCTGAAGCTCTTGCAGCTCCTCAGTGGTGAGCTCTTCGTTGTGGTCTTCCACCAATTCTTCCACATCCTCCAAACTCACATCTAACCCCATGGAACTCCCCAGTGCCACAATTGATTTTACAACAGACATAGGCTCATCAAGGTCAGTTCCAAACCCTTCAAAATTCCTCTTGTCGACACAATCTGGCCACAATTTTCTCCAGGCAGAGTTCAAAGTCCTGGTAGTCACTCCCTCCCAAGCCATACCTATAAGGGTTATGCAATGGATCAAGTGAGTGTCTGTGGTCACAGTCAAGCACCTGTGAAACACTACTTTTGTGTAGAGTTTTTTAAAGTTTGCAATGACCTGCTGGTCCATGGGCTGGAGGAGAGGAGTGGTATTCGGGGGCAAGAACTTTACTGTGACGAACCCAAACTCCTCGAAAATTAGGTCATCCAAGCTTGGAGGATGAGCAGGTGCATTGTCCATTACTAGCAGGCACTTGAGATCCAATTTCTTTTCCAGGAGATACTCCTTCACACTAGGGCCAAACACTTCACTGAACCACTCGACGAAAATTTCCCTTGTGACCCATGCCTTACTATTAGATTTCCAAAACACACACAATTTACTCTTCATAACATTGTTTTTCCTGAACACTCTGGGATTTTCAGAATGGTACACTAGTAACGGCTTCACTTTGAAATCCCCACTAGCATTAGCACAGAACATTAGCGTCAGCCTGTCTTTCATAGGCTTGTGTCCTGGCATTGCCTTTTCCTCTTGTGTAATGAAGGTCCTCTTTGGCATTTTCTTCCAAAAGAGGCCTGTTTCATCACAATTGAACACTTGTTCAGGTTTCAGTCCTTCAGCCTCTATGTACTCCTGGAATTCATGCACATATTTTTCAGCCGCCTTGTGGTCCAAACTGGCAGCATCACCATGCCTTACCACACTGTGTATACCAGTACGGTTCTTAAATCTCTCAAACCAGCCTTTGCTGGCCTTAAATTCACTCACATCACCACTATTTGCAGGCAATTTCTTTACCAAATCTTCATGCAACTGCCTAACCTTTTCATAAATAATTGAAGTCATAAGAGTATCTCCTGCTAATTGTTTCTCATTTATCCACACCAATAATAACTTCTCAACCTCTTCGAGTACTGGTGATCTCATTCTTGTCAGCATAGTTACCCCCTTTGCAACAACAGCGTCCTTGATTTCCTTTTTCTTGGCCACTATGGAACATAAGGTTGTGTAGGGTTTCTTATACATCCTGGCCAGTTCGGCCACACTTGTACCACTTTCATATTGTTCAATGATGGTTTTCTTAAATTCAATCGTATTTCTCACCTTCTTTACCACAGGCTTGGCACTAGGAGTTTTCTTTGGAGCCATGGTAGCTTATTTAGTACTTGCAAGCACTAAAATAAATGGAATATTATGAAATATTTCGCTGGAGCCCGTGAGGGGACCTTCGCTCACTGGTAAACAATGCCAGACTGGCTGCCGCCACGGCTCACACCGTGGGTACGCGTCCGGGACGAATTACGACTCGCGAGTCAACTTATGAAAAGCGAGTCCGTGTTTATACGAAAATAACCCTGTGATTGGCGAAATTTACGACTGCCGGGAACTACGAAAAGTGAGGGATCACTGTATTACCGTATCAAAAACAATATACTCAGATCACAACATAAAAGAGTTTCAGATATGTATGCGTGGCGCCCCAGACCAACAAAATGTGATCAGTCACGAAGAAGCCTTCATCAAATTCAGCTTCAATTACAAAAACATAAGGTGGGACCAAGTCAACCAGGTCCTAAATGATATAAACTGAGAAGATATCCTAAGCAACATGGATCCAAACCTATGTCTAGCACAAATTAACTTTATGGCACTGGAGATATGCTCAAGGCATATTCCTTTTAAGGAAAAGGAAGAGAAGATCTAAACAACAGAGAGAAAGGCGCTCCCTATACAGACGAAGGCAAAGAATAACAGAGCGGCTAAAAGAGGCCAATATATCTAATACGAAGGGAGGCACTAGTCAGAGAAATAGCAAACATTGAACTTAAGCTAAAGAAATCTTACAGGAGTCAAGAAATGTGGGACGAACTAAAAGTCATAAATGAAATTGAAAGAAACCCAAAATATTTCTTTTCTCATGCCAAATCTAAGTCAAGAACAACATCCGGTATTGGGCCCCTACTTAGATGAGATGGGTCCTACACAATGACAGCAAGGAAATGAGTGAGCTACTCAAGTCCCAATATGACTCGGTTTTTAGCGATCCACTAACCAGACTGAGAGTCAAAGACCTAAATGAATTTTTTATGAGCGAGACACAGAATTTGGGAGACTCAAACCTATCTGATATTATCCTGATGCCAAATGATTTCAAAACGGCGATAAATGACATGCCAATGCATTCTGCCCCAGGTCCAGGCTCATGGAACTCTGAATTCATCAAGAACTGCAAGAAACCTCTATCATGTGCTTTTAACATCCTATAGAGAGGGAGTATGAACACAGGGGTTGTCCCACAGCTGCTAAAAACAATAGATATAGCCCCACTCCACAAAGGGGACAGTAAAGCAATAGCAAAGAACCAGACCGATAGCGCTAACATTCCATTTCATAAAAATCATAAGAAGCAAGATTGCCACTCATCTTGATACCCATCAATTACACAACCCAGGGCAACATGGGTTTAGAGCAGGTTGTTCTTGCCTGTCCCAACTACTGGACCACCATGACAAGGTCCTGGATGCTCTAGAAGACAAACGAAATGCAGATGTAGTATACACAGACTTTGAAAAGCCTTTGACAAGCGTGACTGTGGTGTAATAATGCACAAAATGTGTGATAAAGGAATAACAGGAAAAGTTGGTAGATGGATCTATACTTTTCTAACAAATAGAGCACAGAAAGGAGTAGAAAATAGAGTAAAGTCTGAGGCTGCTACTGTGAAAAGCTGTTCTACAAGGCACAGTACTCGCCCTCATCCTGTTCCTCATCCGCAAATCTGACACAGACAGGGATGTCAGCCACACCATCATGTCTTCCTTCGCAGATGACATCCAAATTTGCATGACAGTGTCCTCCACTGAAGACACTGCAAGACTCCAGGTAGACATCAATATTAAGTTCAATGATCAGAAATTTCAATTACTCCAATATGGAAAACGTGAGGAAATTAAAACTACGTATATCGGAGTATAAAACAAATTCCAACCACACAGTAGACTGAAAAACTAATGTAAAAGACCTGGGAGTGATAATGTTGGAGTATCTCAATTTTAACGACTACAACGTTGTATCAATCGCATCTGCTAGAAAAATGACAGGATGGATAGTGAGAACCTTCAAAACTAGGGATGCCAAGCCCATGATGACACTCTTCAGGTTGCCTGTTCTATCTAGGATGGAATACTGCTACACACTAACAGCACTTTTCAAGGCAGGTGAAACTGCTGACCTAGAAAATGTACAGAGAACAAATGAGAGAATGGGCGAGATGTTATCAACAAATTTTGTTGAAAATAAAAAAAAGATTTCGAGTGAGATTAATAAGTTGAGGAAGTCTAGGGAACAAATGGATTTGACAGTTAAAAATAGAAGAGGAGAGTTATTAAATGGAGAGTTGGAGGTATCGGGAAGGTGGAGGGAATATTTTGAGGAATTGTTAAATGTTGAGAAAGCTGTGATTTAATGTATAGGGCAAGGAGGAATAACATCTTGTAGGAGTGAGGAAGAACCAGTTGTGAGTGTGGGGGGAAGTTCGTGAGGCAGTGGGAAGAATGAAAGGGGGTAAGGTAGCTGGGATTGATCTGATAAAGATAGAAATGTTAAAGGCAGATGGGGATATAGTTTTGGAGTGGTTGGTGCTATTATTTAATACACCCGACTTACGACCAAGCTTGGTTCTGACCAACCGGTCGTAAGTCAAAATGGACGTAAGTCAAACCTTTGAAAATTGCCGACATACTGGGTAGGGCATAATGTCAAACTTTTCCTATATAAACTACCTACATAGTACTGTAATGTACAATCATTATTTCATTCTTTTTACCATAATTTACTTCTATTGTTATATTTTAATTATTTATATACTGTATACGTATAATGTATACATGGTAGCGAACTGTATTGTAAATTTTACATCGCATACAGTATATGTTACTGTTATCTTTATGTATTGTTGACACGGTGAATGGAAGAATACCACTGGCAGTGTCATCCTGCCAGAATGTAGTATAACCTATACCCTAAGTAAAGAGAAACAACTCTGGAACATGTGTAATACGTATCTGGGTGGGTGGCCGGGTGAGTGGCTGGCTGGCTGAATGTGTCTGTCTTTCTATCTGTCTGTCTCTCTCTCTCTCTCTCTGTTTCTCTCACAGGTACACGTAAGTAAAGTTATCATACATAGTATAAATTACCTAGGATAACCCAAAAACTCCAGACAAAGTGCTATACAGTGGACCTGTGCTCCAGTGCCCTAAATTAATAATAATATTAATAATTATTATTATTATTACAATAATACACATGTACTAATATTAATAATAATTTTTTTTTTTTTTCAAACAAGTCGGCCGTCTCCCACCGAGGCAGGGTGACCCAAAAAAAAGAAAGAAAATCCCCAAAAAGAAAATACTTTCATCATCATTCAACACTTTCACCACACTCACACATTATCACTGCTTTTGCAGAGGTGCTCAGAATATAACAGCTTAGAAGCATATACGTATAGAGATACACAACATATCCCTCCAAACTGCCAATATCCCAAACCCCTCCTTTAAAGTGCAGGCATTGTACTTCCCATTTCCAGGACTCAAGTCCGACTATATGAAAATAACCGGTTTCCCTAAATCCCTTCACTAAATATTACCCTGCTCACACTCCAACAGATCGTCAGGTCCCAAGTATCATTCGTCTCCATTCACTCCTATCTAACACGCTCATGCACGCTTGCTGGAAGTCCAAGCCCCTCACCCACAAAACCTCCTTTACCCCCTCTTTCCAACCCTTTCGAGGACGACCCCTACCCCTCTTTCCTTCCCCTATAGATTTATATGCTTTCCATGTCATTCTACTTTGATTCATTCTCTCTAAATGACCAAACCACCTCAACAACCCCTCTTCTGCCCTCTGACTAATGCTTTTATTAACTCCACACCTTCTCCTAATTTCCACACTCCGAATTTTCTGCATAATATTTACACCACACATTGCTCTTAGACAGGACATCTCCACTGCCTCCAACCGTCTCCTCGCTGCTGCATTTACCACCCAAGCTTCACATCCATATAATATTATTATTAAACTATAATATAATAATTGTGTCCACTCATTACTTACCTTAAAATATCTGTAGTCTTAATGTAGAGTGAGAGGTGAGTAAACAAGATTAAATGAATAAACGAATGAGAGGGTAGAGAGTTGGCGAGTTATGTAAACAAACGTCGTCGTTGTTACCAGCCCGGACACGAATGGTTTCTGTTCACTCTGTCAAGCCGACCAGAAAAACATCTCATATTTGTTAGTTTATATGTTATGTAGCATGTTTATTATAATTTTGAAAAAGAAATCATAGATGGATTAAGCAAAATGTCTATATCAACGTTTTATACACATTTAATGTGCCTCAGTGATTATTATTGTGTTATTATCATTATTAATATGGCATCTTCAAGACCAATTACACTCTTAATGAGTGGCTCTGAGACAGACAAGCAGACAGAAAGACAGACACAGGTAGACAGACACACAGGTAGACAGAAAGACACACACAGGTAGACAAAGACAGACACACAGGTAGACAGAAAGACACACACAGGTAGACAGACACACACAGGTACACAGAAAGACACACACAGGTAGACAAAGACAGACACACAGGTAGACAGAGAGACACAAGTAGACAGACACAGGTAGACAAAGACAGACACACAGGTAGACAAAGACAGACACACAGGTAGACAGAAAGACACACACAGGTAGACAGACACACACAGGTACACAGAAAGACACACACAGGTAGACAAAGACAGACACACAGGTAGACAGAAAGACACACACAGGTAGACAGAAAGACACACACAGGTAGACAGACACACACAGGTACACAGAAAGACACACACAGGTAGACAAAGACAGACACACAGGAAGACAGAAAGACAGACACACAGGTAGACAAAGACAGACACACAGACTTCATCTTAGGGGCCATGGTGAAATTTACTGTCCAGTTAGTACAGTTAATACAGTATGATGCTGCTGATAGGGCAGGGTTACTCAAACTGATGCTGCCTGCATGGCGCATTGCCGCCGCGAGTATTGTCAAATGTTGTACAGTGGTGTGCATCAGCCGGCCCAGCCCAGCTGCCAGATGCACGGTCGTAAGTTGAGTGGATGTTTGTCGAGTAGGTCGTAAGTCAGATGGCAGGTGTAAATGTATGGAAGAGGGTAAGGTACCTAGGGATTGGCAGAGAGCATGCATAGTTCCTTTGTATAAAGGCAAAGGGGACAAAAGAGAGTGCAAAAATTATAGGGGAATAAGTCTGTTGAGTATACCTGGTAAAGTGTATGGCAGAGTTATTCTGAAAGAATTAAGAGGAAGACGGAGAGTAGGATAGCAGATGAACAAGGAGGCTTTAAGAAAGGTAGGGGGTTTGCCTGGAGTTTACCTAGAGAGGGTTTAGAGGGTCAACACCCCCACGGCCTGGTCTGAGACCAGGCCTCATGGTGGAATCAGGGTTTGATCAACCAGGCTGTTACTGCTGGCTGCACACAAGCTGACATATGAACCACAGCCCAGTTGGTCAGGTACTGACTTTAGGTGCCTGTCCACTGTCTTCTTGAAGACAGCCAGGGGTCTATTGGTAATCCCCCTTATGTATGCTGGGAGGCAATTGAACAGTCTTGGGCCCCGGACACTTACTTCCTAACAAAGGGGTGTGTAGACCAAGTGTTTACAGTGAAACATATAGGTGAACAGTATTTAGATAAGGGTAAAGAGGTTTTTGTGGCATTTATGGATTTGGAAAAGGTATATGACAGAGTGGACAGAGGGGCAATGTGGCAGATATTGCAGGTGTATGGAATAGGAGGTAGGTTACTGAAAGCAGTGAAGAGTTTTTACGAGGATAGTGAGGCTCAAGTTAGAGTATGTAGGAGTGAGGGAGATTAGCTCCCAGTAAAAGTAGACCTTAGACAAGGATGTGTGATGCCACCGTGATTATTCAATATATTTATAGATGGGGTTGTGAGAGAAGTGAATGCACGGGTCTTGGCAAGATGTGTGGGGTTAAAAGATAAAGAATCTAACACAAAGTGGGAGTTGTCACACTTGCTCTTTGCTGATGACACTGTGCTTTTGGAAGATTCTGAAGAGAAGTTGTAGAGGTTGGTGGATGAATTTGGTAGGGTATGTAAAAGAAGAAAATTGAAAGTGAATATAGGAAAGAATAAGGTGATGAGGATAACAAAAAGATTAGGCAACGAAAGATTGGATATCAGATTGGAGGGGAGAGTATGGAGGAGGTGAATGTATTAAGATATTTGGGAGTGGACATGTCAGCAGATGGGTCTATGAAGGATGAGGTGAATCATAGAATTGATGAGGGGGAAAAGGGTGAGTGGTGCACTTAGGAGTCTGTTGAGACAAAGAATTCTGTCCGTGGAAGCCAAGAGAGGAATGTATGAGAGTATAGTTATACCAACACTCTTTTACGGGTGTGAAGCATGGGTGCTGAATGTTGCAACGAGGAGAAGGCTGGAGGCAGTGGAGATGTCATGTCTGAGGGCAATGTGTGGTGTGAATATAATGCAAAGAATTTGTAGTTTGGGAATTAGGAGGTGCAGGATTACCAAAACTATTATGCAGAGGGCTGAGAAGGGGTTGTTAAGTTGGTTCGGACATGCAGAGAGAATGGAACGAAACAGAATGACTTTGAGGACGTATAAGTCTGTAGTGGAGGGAAGACGGGGTAGGGGTCGGCCTAAGAAAGGTTGGAGGTAAGGGGTAGAGGTTTTGTGTGCAAGGGGCTTGGGCTTCCAGCAAACATGTGTGAGCATATTTGATAGTAGTGAGTGGAGACAAATGGTTTTTAATACTTGATGTGCTGTTGGAGTGTGAGCAAATTAACATTTATGAAGGGATTCAGGGAAACCGGCAGGCCAGACTTGAGTCCTGGAGATCAGAAGTGTCTGCACTCTGAAGGAGGGGTATTAATGTTGCAGTTTTATAACTGTAGTGTAAGCACTCCTCTGGCAAGACAGTGATGGAGTGAATGATGAATTTTTTTCTTTTTTGGGCCACCTTGCCTTAGTGGGGAATCAGCCGATGTGTTAATAATAAAAAAAAACATTCATGGAACACACAACTGTGATAAAACACCTCAATTACTGGGAACGCTTGAAGTCCCTTAACCTGTACTCCCTAAAATGCAGGCAGGAGAGATACACGAGTTTATACACTTGGAAAATCCTAGAGAAATTAGTACCAAACTTGCACAAGAAAATCACTCCCTACGAAAGCAAAAGACTTGGGAGATGATGCAACATCCCTGCAATGAAAAGCAGGGGTGCCACTAGCATGATAAGAGACAACACAAAAAGTGTCAGGGGCTGTAGACTGTTCAACTGCCTCCCAGCATACATAAGGGGGATTACCAATAGACCCCTGGCTGTCTTCAAGAAGGCGCTGGACAGGCATCTAGTCAGTACCTGACCAGCCGGGCTGTGGTTTGTACGTCAGTTTGTGTGTGGCCAGCAGTAACAGCCTGGTTGACAAGGCCCTGATCCACCATAAGGCCTGGTCAAAGACCAGGCCATGGAGGTGTTAGACCCCTGAAACCCTCTCCAGGTATACTCCAGGTAAACAGCAGGACCCTGCTTTACAGCACTTCAGTTTATGGCATTTTGCTAATGCAGTGGCTTTCCATTATATTCATTCTTCATTTATTCAAACTTCCTACAATAAATATATTCACCACTCACTATAAGCTAACAACAAAAATATATGAATATAAGTAATGTGTGTACTGTATTTTTTTTATTATTATTATTATTTTTATTATCACACTGGCCTATTCCCACCAAGACAGGGTGGCCCGAAAAAGAGAAACTTTCACCATCATTCACTCCATCACTGTCTTGCCAGAAGGGTGCTTTACAATACAGTTTTTAAACTGCAACATTAACACCCCTCCTTCAGAGTGCAGGCACTGTACTTCCCATCTCCAGGACTCAAGTCCGGCCTGCCGGTTTCCCTGAACCCCTTCATAAATGTTACTTTGCTCACACTCCAACAGCACGTCAAGTATTAAAAACCATTTGTCTCCATTCACTCCTATCAAACACGCTCACGCATGCCTGCTGGAAGTCCAAGCCCCTCGCACACAAAACCTCCTTTACCCCCTCCCTCCAATCTTTCCTAGGCCGACCCCTACCCCGCCTTCCTTCCACTACAGACTGATACACTCTTGAAGTTACTCTGTTTCGCTACTGTATATGCATTTATTTAGGTCTAACTGTATTGCTCACTTACCAATATAGTGTAAACATGATATCAGGCTTTTATATGCATTTGAAAGTAAAAAAAAAAAGGCTATGATTCACTTTACAGTGATTTTCACTTTCCATCAGTAGCCTGGAACCTAACCTGCTGTATAAGAGGGGCCCTCCTATATGAGGGGTACTGCCACACTATATATAAGAGGGTTACTGACATATATACAGGAGAGACTGGCCTGTAGTTTAAGACATCCTTCTTGATCCTCTCTTATTGAATTTGCTCCACGTGATCACCATTTTCCAGCTGTCTTCTGCCTCGTGGAAACTTGTTTCTTACATAGAAATATTTACCTAATAAATGTTTTGGTGGGAGTATCTGTGTGGACCCAGGTAACAGCCTTGACTGGTGCTCTGTGTGCAGGGATGGTGAGTGTGTGGGCTCGGTCACCCTTTCCAGCAGCAAGACCTGCAACATCCCACAGGTGGAGTGTGTTGTCGTAGCAACCCGTCAGCAACCTGTAATACTTGCATTTATTAAAATCAAATGAGAAAACTTTAAATTTTTTTAATCAATGTACAGAAACATGTTTTATATCTTTGGATTATTTTTTTATTTTGTTTACAAAAATATTACTGTTCTGTGGGAGTCCATCAGTTTCTTCAAAGATTCACAAGCTTCCTCATTTAAATCTAAAATCTTCACTTGCTAAAATTGTATGCAGTGATATTTTTTTTTTTTTTTTTTAACAAACAAGGTGTCTTCTGTCAAGGCAGGATGACCCATAAAAGAAGAAACAATTTCACCATCACTCACTCCATCATTGTTTTGCCAGAGAGGCACCAATACTAAAGTTCAAAATTGCAAATATTCCCACCTCTCCTTCAGAGAGAAGGCACTGTACTTTCCACCTCCAGGATTCAAGTCTGGCTAACCGGTTTCCCCGAATGCCTTCATAAACGTTACCTTGCTCTCACAGCATGTAAATTCATAGAAACTACTTGCCTCCACTCAGTCATGCACGCTTGTTGGATTTCCAAGCCCCTCATACAAAACCTCTTTTACCCCCTCTCTCTAACCTTCCTAGGATGACCCCTACCCTGCCTTCCCTCCTCTACAGATTTATACACCTTTCAAGTTATCCTGTTTTTCTTCATCCTTTCTAAATGTCCAAATCACCTCTACAATTCCTCCTCCGCCCTCTGGACAATACTTTGAGTATCCTTGCACCTCCTTCAACTTCCAAACTATGAATTTTCTGCATAATATTCACTCCACACATTGCCCTCAGACACATCTCCACTGCCTTCAGTCTCCTCCCCACTGCAACATTCACAACCCATGCTTCACACCCATATAATAGTGTTGGTACCATTATACTCTCATACAGTCCCATTTTCCTTCATGGATAAAGGTTCTTTGTCTCTGAAGATGGTACAATGCCAGTATACAAACAATCAACTGTATATTTACCACTTGTCACTACATTGAAGTGCCGCCACCCAATCATCATGATGAAGTGAATCCTTCGGAGTAGGTGGAGGCTGCTTTTCAAGGTACTCAATTTCAACCACAGACTCGAAGCTCTCTCCACACTCCTCCAGCCTTTCCTGTAGAGTTCCGTGCAGAAGCTGTCCTTTCACAATGAAATGGAAGTTGGGAAGGGATTTCTGGTAATCTGAATCTGTGAATTACAAAAGATAAAAATGCATAAGACTTGTGTATCATTCAGAGTATACACAGCATAATACCTCCATTACAGATCTTGCCAGATACTCAGTGGTAAATTGTGCTGACATTCTACAATAAACAAAATCAATATGGAAACACTATGGGTTACCAGAGGAAAAGTGAGGACAAGGGATGGGAAGGCAAAAGGATGGCAAAGTGAGAGAGAGAGAGGATACAGGAGGGAATGGAGGCAGGAAAGAATAAGAGGCAGAGGGATAACCATACTGTGTACATGCTGAGACAAAACAGTAAAAATATACCACTATTTCTACAAGTATTTTTGGCATCATCAGTAGGTGACACAATGATGGCTAAACTGCAAGAAGGGCTAAATTTGTTATACTTTTCACTCAGGTTTCTTCTGTAAATGTAAGCTCACAAGTTTCTGGGATTCAGTGCATGTACATCATATTCACTACAGCAGTACTGTCAATAAAGACACAAATGCAGCATAATGAAATCCTTTACTGACAACATTTCACCCACACAGTAGGTGAAATGTCAAACATATCTATCTGGAGAGAGAGGATGTGCAAATCTTTTTCTTTCTTTCAACAAACCGGCCATATCCCACCGAGGCGGGGTGGCCCTAAAGGAAAAACGAAAGTTTCTCCTTTTACATTTAGTAATATATACAGGAGAGAAGAGGTTACTAGCCCCTTGCTCCCAGCATTTTAGTCGCCTCTTACAACATGCATGGCTTACGGAGGAAGAATTCTGTTCCACTTCACAATGGAGATAAGAGGAAATAAACAAGAATAAGAACTAGAAAGAAAATAGAAGAAAATCCAGAGGGGTGTGTATATATTTTCTTGTACATGTATGTGTAGTGTGACCTAAGTGTAAGTAGAAGTAGCAAGACGTACCTGAAATCTTGCATGTTTATGAGACAGAAAAAAGGACACCAGCAATCCTACCATCACGTAAAACAATTACAGGCTTTCGTTTCACACTCATTTGGCAGGATGGTAGTACCCCCCTGGGTGGTTGCTGTCTACCAACCTTCTACCTACAAGGATGTGCAAATATATTCACCATATATGCACACATCCTTTCTTCCCAGGTAGATAGATCTGCTTGCGACTTGATAAAGACTGCTGTGAGGGTGAAATGTTGTCAGTAAAGGATTGTATTATACTTCATGTCTTATCCATCTTGTTGGCATTTTATACCATATATCTCTACAGTACCTAGGCAGTAGGTTGGTAGACAGCAACCGCCCAGGGAGATACTACCGTCCTGCCAAGTGAGTGTAAAACGAAAGCCTGTAATTGTTTTACACGAACGTAGGATTGCTGGTGTCCTTTTTTTCTGTCTCATAAACGTGCAAGATTTCAGGTACGTCTTGCTACTTCTACTTACACTTAGGTCACACTACTCATACATGTACAAGCATATATATACTACACACCCCTCTGGGTTTTCTGCTATTTTCTTTCTAGCTCTTGTTCTTGTTTATTTCCTCTTATCTCCATGGGGAAGTGGAGCAGAATTCTTCCTCTGTAAGCCATGCGTGTTGTAAAAGGCGACTAAAATGCTGGGAGCATGGGGCTAGTAACCCTTTCTCCTGTATAAATTACTAAATTTAAAAAGAGAAACTTTTGTTTTTCTTTTTGGGCCACCCTGCCTCAGTGGGATATGGCCGGTTTGTTTTATACAGTATTACTGTATAAAAAAAAAAAATACAATACAGTGGACCCCCGGTTTATGATCAGCTCCCAATGCGACCAATTATGTAAGTGTATTTATGTAAGTGCGTTTGTACGTGTATGTTTGGGGGTCTGAAATGGACTAATCTAATTCACAATATTCCTTATGGGAACAAATTCGTTCAGTAATGGCACCTGAACATACTTCTGGAATGAAATAATATCGTAAACCGGGGGTCCACTGTATAATATTACATTGTAAATACAATTGCATTATATACTATGTACTGCTAATTTTTTCAGTAAAATCACTATACAGTGGACCCTCGGTTATCGATCGTAATCCATTCCAGAAGCTCAGCCTAAAACTGAAATAATATTTCCCATAAGAATTTATGTAATTACAATTAATCCATTCCAGACACCCAAAAATATTAACAAAAAATACATTTTTAAAGATAAATTATAGTTTTACATGCACAAAACAATGAGAACTAAATAAAATAAATGAATATTTAAATCACTATTACATACTTTTATTGAAGACTCTTGTTGGCTTATGGAAGACAAGGAGAGGGGGAGGACTGATTATTGTTTGGAAAGGGAATCCTCCACCATAAGGATTTCAGTTATCAAAGCCTTCTCTGGGGTTACATCCCTTCTTTGTTTTTTACTGCCACAGGGACCAGCTTGATAGTCACTGCACCCCTGTCGCACAAAAAAACTGTCCAGAGAGGTCTGTTTCTGGCGTCTCTAAGATTTCCCTGAAGTGGGACAAGGTTGTCACTGAACATATTGCAGATATGGCTTGTTTCAGCTAAGTCAGGGTGATATTTCTCCACAAAAGTTTGCACCTCATTCCACTTTGCACAAATGTCCTTAATCACTGAAGAAGGCACCTTCTCCCCTCTCTCTTCCTCCTCCTCTGAAGCAATTTCCTCAGCTGTGGTCTGTTGCTGTTCCAGATGAAGGTCCTGCAGCTCTTCAGTGGTTAGCTCTTCCCTGTGGTCCTACACCAACTCTTCCACATCCTCGCCATTAACCTCCAACCCCATGGACTTCCCCAAAGACACAATACACTGCACAACAGGAGTAGGGTCCTCAGGGTCAGCCCCAAACCCTTCAAAATCCTTGTTGAGGACACATTCTGGCCACAATTTTCTCCAAGCAGAGTTCAAAGTCCTGGAAGTCACTCCCTGCCAAGCCTTACCTATAAGGCTTATGCAGTGGAGGATACTGAAACGATTCCTTCAGAACTCTCTTAGGGTCAAGTCAGTGTCCGAGGTCTCTTCAAAGCACCTTTGAAACACTGCTTTCGTGTAGAGTTTTTTGAAGTTAGAAATGACCTGCTGGTCCATGGGCTGGATGAGAGGAGTGGTGTCAGGAGGCAAGAACTTCGCTGTTATAAAACTGAAGTCCCTAAACAATTGGTCTTCCAAGTTTGGAGGATGAGCAGGAGCACTGTCCAGTACCAGGAGGCAATTGAGTGGCAATTTATTTTCCAGGAGGTATTTTTTTCACACTCGGGCCAAACATATCATGGACCCACCCTTCGAAAATTTGTCTTGTGACCCATGCCTTATTATTAGCTTTCCACATCACACACAATTTACTCTTGACAATATTGTTTTTCTTGAACACTCTGGGATTTTCAGAGTGATACACCAGTAAAGGCTTCACTTTGAAATCCCCACTAGCATTACCCCAGAACAAAAGAGTAAGCCTGTCTTTCATAGGCTTGTCTCCTGGCATTGCCTTTTCCCCCTGTGTGATGTAGGTCCTCTTTGGCATTTTCTTCCACAATTGAACACTTGTTGGGGCAGGACTCCTTTAGCCTCTACGTACTCTTTGAATTCATGCACAAATTTTTCAGCCGCACATTGTCTGAACTTGCAGCCTTGCCATGCCTTACAACACTGTGTATGCCACTACACTTCTTAATTAAATCTCTCAAACCAGCCTTTGCTGGCCCTAAATTCACTAACAGCAGCACTCATTCCAGGCATTTTCTTAACGAGATCCGCATGCAACTACCTTGCCTTTTCACAAATGATCGACTCCACAACACTATCTCCTGCTAATTGTTTTTTGGTGATCCACAAGAAAAATAACTTCTCCCTATCTTCCATTACTGTTTCATTAGAACATTTACTCCTTCCGCAACATTAGCTTCCTTGATTTCTACTTTTTCTGCCAGGATGGAAGTGATTGTTGATTTGGATTTCCCATACATCCTGACAAGTTCCAGCACCCGCACGCCACTCTCATACTTTTTAGTAACTTCTTTCTTAAATTCCATTGTGTTTCTCACTTTCTTTACCAAAGGAACTTTACTAGGAACTTTCTTCGAGCCCATGGTTGCTTATTTCGCAGTTGCACTCAATCAAAAACCACAAAATCAATGGATTATAGCAAAATGTTTGGATGAATGAGCAGGAGGTTCCTCACTCACCCAGAGACACGGCCACACTGACTCATGAATGCACGAGCGGCTGCCGGGCGGCGGGTGGACGCGTTCAATACAACCGATAAGTGAAATAATGGCTGATAACCAGAATAAAATTTTGGTCAAAAAAATGTGTGATAATCGAGTTGGCTGATAACCGAGGGTCCATTGCACTATAAAAAATCTGAGTATTCTTTACCTCTCCAGCAGTAAGCTCTCAAGACAGCCTCTACATAAATACTAACCAATGTATACAGTATCTCTGCCATAGACAACTAACACACCAGTCTCACATTGGCTTTGTAAGGCAAATATAACACCACACCAGTCTCACACTGGCTCTGTCACTCTGTCAAACACTAAAACAACACACCAGCCCCACACTGGTTTTGTCAGACACTATAACAACACACTAGCCCCACACTGGTTGTGTGTCAGACCTATAACATCACACCAGTCTCACACTGGTTATGTCAGACCTATAACAGCACATCACAATATTTGTGAACTGTTTGGAAAAGAATGCCCAATAGCCAGGTCTCCAACCAAACTCCATAAACTGAAAAAAGAACTATTTCAGTGTTTCTCAGCCAAATTTGTCAGATAACCCACCATGGGGCAGGGGACCACTGAGAAACCAACACATTCTTTAATTACTGGGGAACATTTGTGTTGCCTTGGGTAACAAGCTTAATGTATTCTCCACATTCTTTGTTATGGGTATTTGAATCAGAGTATTATGATAAAATTACCAGCATTAAATTATTCACAAACAAATGAACAGAAAGGTAAAAAGATAAAAAAATTCCAAATTTCCCGTTTTCACAATAATTCCACCATCATTAACGCTGTGAAACTGAAAGACTAAAAACCATGATCCTTATCTCCTGTACTTTAATGCTCCTTGTGGCATCCTGTTGGCACTTCTTGAAAGAATATGGGTTTTAAATTTTAGGATGCTATTTGCTAATGAAAATAAGAATATGATTTAGTCACTGGCAATGCTTTATTCAAAAACAAAGTGAAGTAACATGCATTTGAAGAAAGCTTTCCTGTTAAATCTTGAGTAATCCTGTGGGTGTGATGGGAGACTGGATTATCATTTTTGGGTGAGAAAATTCTCTGCATGCCACAAAGATTTGCTGTATTCCATAAATCACTTTGTAGCAGTGATAGTTTCATGTAATGTAACTCAAGAAATCGTAATGACACGATTGCAAATAAACCATACCCCCGGCCGGGATTGAACCCGCGGTCATAGAGTCTCAAAACTCCAGCCCGTCGCGTTAACGACGGGCTGGAGTTTTGAGACTATGACCGCGGGTTCAATCCCGGCCGGGGGTATGGTTCATGTAATGTAATTTTTTTTTTTTTTAACAAGGCGGCCATCTCCCACCGAGGCAGAGTGACCCAAAAAGAAGAAAATCCCCAAAAAGGAAAATACTTTCATCATCATTCAACACTTTCACCTCACTCACACAGAATCAATGTTTTTGCAGAGGTGCTCAGAACACAACAGTTTTGAAGCATATACGTATAAAGATACACAACATATCCCTCCAAACTGCTAATATCCTGAACCCCTCCTTTAGAGTGCAGGCATTGTACTTACCATTTCCAGGACTCAAGTCCGGTTATATAAAAATAACCGGTTTCCCTGAATCCCTTAATTAAATATTACCCTGCTCACACTCCAACAGATCGTCAGGTCCCAAATACCATTCGTCTTCATTCACTCCTATCAAACACGCTCATGCACGCCTGCTGGAAGTCCAAGCCCCTCGCCCACAAAACCTCCCTTACCCCTTCCTTCCAACCTTTTCGAGGATGACCCCTACCCCACCTTCCTTTCCCTACAGATTTATACACTCTCCATGTCATTTTACTTTGATCCATTCTAAATGACCACACCACCTCAACAACCCCTCTTCAGCCCTCTGACTACTACTTTTATTAACTCCACACCTTCTCCTAATTTCCACACTCCGAATTTTCTGCATAATATTTACACCACACATTGCCCTTAGACAGGACATCTCCACTGCCTCCAACTGCCTCCTCACTGCTGCATTCACAACCCAAGCTTCACACCCAAATAAGTGTATTGGTACTACTATAATTTCATACATTCTCTACTTTGCCTCCATAGATAACATTTTTTGTCTCCACATATACCTCAATGCACCACTCACCTTTTTTCCTCTCATCAATTCTATGATTAACCTCATCCTTCATAAATCCATCCACCGACACGTCAACTCCCAAGTATCTGAAAACATTCACTTCTTCCATATTCCTCCTCCCCAATTTGATATCCAATTTTTCTTTATCTAAATCATTTAACACCCTCATCACCTTACTCTTTTCTATGTTCACTTTCAACTTTCTACCTTTACACACACTCCCAAACTCATCCACTAACCTTTGCAATTTTTCTTTAGAATCCCCCATAAGCACAGTATCATCAGCAAAAAGCAACTGTGTCAATTCCCATTTTGTATTTAATTCCCCATAATTTAATCCCACCCCTCTCCCCAACACCCTAGCATTTACTTCTTTTACATCCCCATCTATAAATACAGGAGGGCCCCACTTATACGGCGGGTTAGGTTCCAGGCTACCGCCGTAAAGCGGAAACCGCCGTAAAGTGGAACACCCTTTTTTTCCACTTACAAATGCATACAAACACTAGATAACAAGTTTACACTAACATATATTATGTTAGCAATAGAACCAGGCATCAAAAAACAATAAAAAAGTACAATACACACATAGTGCACTCATTACTTACCTTAAAATATTTATAGTCTTAATCTAGGGTGAGACAAGTAGTATTTATTGTAAGAAATCAAGTGTGGTATGTATGGTAGTCAGCCAGGCTACCATACCAGGCCACCCCACCCACACATACTATTCTATGATATTTAAGCATCCCAGAGCGATAAAATGTATATACAGTTCACTCATTACTTACCTTAAAATATAGGGTGAGATGAGTAGTATTTATTGTAAAAAATCAAGTGTGGTATGTATGGTAGTCAGCCAGGCTACCATACCAGAGAGAAAGAATGAGTGCATGAGAGAGGACAGGCGCAGAGTTATGTAAACAAACCAGGCGAAGGTAAGTTTTGTAAACAGTGTACACGTCTGGTTTGTGTACAAGTTACATTGTGTACAGGTTGTCTCTACATTGATACGGTAGAATAAATAAAGAAGAACACTCCCATTCTCATGTAACATCATTTTGAGAAGAAATGATGCTCTGAGTGAAGGCAATGGAAGTAAGTCACTCTGACTTTTTTGGGTTATCCTAGGTTCTCTACACATATGTTATGTATTTATGTTATGTATCGTGTTTATTATATAATTTTGAAAAAAATATCACGGATGGATTAATGAAAATGTGTATATTAACGTAATATACAACATTTAATGATACACCGAGCTCAGACAGCGTAAACAAACAAACTGAACAGGTTGTGGACGATCACTCGGTCAGGCGAAATAGACGGTATTAATACGTGTCCAGTTTTAGTTCATTCATGTACATTTGTAAGAGTTTGTGAAACTTTTACCTTATAATATTTTTATTATTATTATAATAATTAAATCACGAAACAAATACTCTTACACTGTGTACAAGTTAGTACAGAATTATAGCTATAAAGTGAAGGCATACGAAAGGAATATTTTTCTACAGTTATCCCTAGTAACAGGTGACGGGCTAGAGAAAACGTAATTCTTCCGACACTTCTACAAACCGTTTGGTAAACATCTCATATATATTTGTATAAATTTTTATACTGTGGGTGCATGTATCATGTTTGTGTGTTACATAATGTGTTTCTTATATAATTTTGAAAAAAATATCATAGATAGATTAAGAGAAATGTCTATATTAACGTAATATGCGACATTAATGCGCCCAAGAGATTATTATTATTACTATTATTAATACTATTATTATTATTATTATTATTATTATTACTGCATCAAGAGTAGAGAGACTCTTAGTGATTTTAATGTATACCTACATGCCAGCACAGTGTGTAAGTTTATTTAGGTACAGGTGTACACAAGTTTAATTATCAAGTACAATACATATAAAATATACAATAACTTTAAAACACTTGAAATTTTGGAAAGTTTCCAGACATAATAAGGAGATGTGCTCAGAGAGAATGTAAACAAACTCGGTGGGCCGCTGTGACCGTATTAGAAAGACAGGTGGGGGGAGCCGTATAGCGAGTTTTGGTCATAATTTGAAATGTCCGTATTAGCGGAACGCCGTAAAGCGAAACGCCCTAAAGTGGGGCCCTCCTGTATATTAAACAACCATGGTGACATTACACATCCCTGTCTAAGACCTACTTTTACTGGGAAGTAATCTCCCTCTCTTCTACACACCCTAACCTGAGCCTCACTATCCTCATAAAAACTCTTTACAGCATTTAGTAACTTACTACCTCTTCCATATACTTGTAACATCTGCCACATTGTTCCCCTATCCACTCTATCATATGCCTTTTCTAAATCCATAAATGCAATAAAAACTTCCCTACCTTTATCTAAATAGTGTTCACATACACAGTGGTCCCTCAATTACAGTCCTTAATCCGTTCCTGGAAGTGGGACTATTATCAAAATAGACAATTTTCGAATCAATTTTCCCCATAAGAAATAATGTAAATCCAATTAATTCGTTCCAGGCACCAGAAGTATCAACAACAATTTTTTTTTTACCTAAAAGATAGATTTACATGCACAAAAGAATGAACATCCAACATGACAGTTACCTTTATTGAAGGCTGTTGTTGATGAATGGAAGACAGGGAGGAGGAGAGAGGGAAGAGAGGTTATTGTTTGGAAGGGAAATCCCCTCCATAAGGACTCTAGGTCACTTCAGGGGTCACTTCCCAAGCATAAATATAGATTTACATGCAGAAAAAAATGCCAAATAAATGTAAAGCACTAATAAAATGTATAAATGAACATTGGTAATAGGGGTAGTTGATGAGTGGAACGGTCTGCCTAGTAGAGTGATCCAAGCTAAAACATTGGGTAGTTTCAAATTTAGGTTGGATGAATACATGAGTGAGAGGGGTTGGATTTGAGTCGGACTTGCACCTGAGCTTATTGCTTGGGTAGCATTTGTTCTGTTAGTGGGTTGGATTTGTGAAGGACTGGCCTAGTATGGGCCAACAGGCTTATTGCAGTGTTCCTCCTTTCTTATGTTCTAAAAGCTATGGCTTGAGTAGTTTCAAATTTAGGTTGGATAAATACACGAGTGAGAGGGGTTGGATTTGGGTCGGACTTGCACCTGAGCTTATTGCTTGGGTAGCATTTGTTCTGTTAGTGGGTTGGATTTGTGAAAGACCTGCCTAGTATGGGCCAGCAGGCCTACTGCAATGTTCCTCCTTTCTTATGTTCTTATTGGAGACTTGTTTGTGCAAGGAAGGGATGGCAAGTTTATTGTTGGAGAATATGACACTAATATCAACTCTACGGCTTATTTATCTATCACAATCCAACTAATATGACATAATAAACAATATTAATAACATAGTAACATGGAATATACTCTAGAATGAATAAAAAAAAGTCATTACGCATGTCAAGAGGTGTTGTGTTGTTGTTGGGTATATAAGGGCCACTGAGAGTAAGCCGTCCATAATGGTGGTGAAGCAGCAGCTGAGGCGGTGGTGTTTTCTGTAGCCCTATATAACTCCAACAACATTAGAGGAGTTGGTAGAATCGCTGAACCACTAAAGAAGGAACCCTCTACCACCATCACTATGACCTTCTACCACTATTACAACTGTTACCACCATCACTACTACCTTCTACCACCATCAACCGCTATCACAACTGCTTCCACTCTACCACCACCACCTTTGTATTTTTGTACAAACTTTTTCATAAATTATATGTTTTTTCTGTCTCATACACATGCAAGATTTCAGGTATGTCTTGCTACTTCTACTTACACTTAGGTCACACTACACATACATGTACAAGCATATATATACACACCCATTTGGGTTTTCTTCTATTTTCTTTCTAGTTCCTGTTCTTGTTTATTTCCTCTTACCTCCATGGGGAAGTGGAACAGAATTCTTCCTCCGTAAGCCATGCGTGTTGTAAGAAGCAACTAAAATGCCGGGAGCAAGGGGCTAGTAACCCCTTCTCCTGTATATATTACTAAATGTAAAAGGAGAAACTTCTGTTTTTCCTTTTGGGTCACCCTGCCTCGGTGGGATACGGCCGGTGTGTTGAAAGAAAGAAAGATATGTTTTTCACATTCTTTACCAAAGGGCTGGCACTAGAAGCTTTCTTTGGAGCCATGGTAGCTTATTTAGCACTTGCAAGCACTAAAATCAATGGAATATTATGAAATATTTCGTAGGAGCATGTGAGGGCACCGTCGCTCACTGGTAAACAATGGCACACTGGCTGGGAAGGCAGGCCCAGGCGGCTCAGAGCGTGAGTACGCGTCCCGGATGAATTACGATTAGTGAGTTAACGGACCATTTGTGAGCCAATGTTTAGACAAAATAACGGGACTATTTCCAAAATGGACGACTCTCAGGCCAGATGATTATTGAGGGACCACTGTATGCTTCAATGTAAACACTTGATCTACACATCCCTTACCCACTCTGAAACCTCCTTGCTCATCAGCAATCCTACAGTCTGTCTTACCTCTAATTCTTTCAATTATAACCCTACCGTACACTTTTCCTGGTATACTCAGTAAACTTATTCCTCTAATTTTTACAATCTCTTTTGTCCCCCTTCCCTTTATATAAAGGGACTATACATGCTCTCTGCCAATCCCTAGGTACCTTCCCCTCTTTCATACATTTATTAAACAAAAATACCAACCACTCCAACACTATATCCCCCCTTGCTTTTAACATTTCTGTCATGATCCCGTCAGTTCCAGCTGCTTTACCCCCTTTCATTCTACGTAATGCCTCACGCACCTCCCCCACACTCACATCCTGCTCTTCTTCACTCTTAAAAGATGGTATACCTCCCTGGCCAGTGCATGAAATTACCACTTCCCTTTATTCGTCTACATTTAAAAGTTCCTCAAAATATTCTCGCCATCTACCCAAAACCTCCATCTCCCCATCTACTAACTCCCCTACTCTGTTTTTAACTGACAAATCCATTCGTTCTCTAGGCTTTCTTAACTTGTTTAACTCACTCCAAAATTTTTTCTTATTTTCATTAAAATTTCTTGACAGTGCCTCTCCCACTCTATCATCTGCTCTCCTTTTGCACTCTCTCACCATTCTCTTCACCTTTCTTTTACTCTCCATATACTCTACTCTTCTTATAACACTTCTGCTTTGTAAAAACCTCTCGTAAGCTAACTTTTTCTCTTTTATCACACCCTTTACTTCATCATTCCCCCAATTATCCTCTTTCCTCCTGCACCCACCCTCCTATAACCACAAACTTCTGCCCCACATTTTAATACTGCATTTTTAAAACTATTCCAACCCTCTTCAACCCCCCCCACTACTCATACTTGCACCAGCCCACCTTTCTGCCAATAGTTGCTTATATCTCACCCGAACTTCCTCCTCCCTTAGTTTATACACTTTCACCTCCCTCTTGCTTGTTGTTGCCATTTTCCTCTTTTCCCATCTACCTCTTACTCTAACTGTAGCTACAACTAAATAATGATCCGATATATCAGTTGCCCCTCAATAAACATGTACATCCTGGAGCCTACCCATCAACCTTTTATCCACCAATACATAATCTAACAAACTACTTTCATTACGTGCTATATCATACCTTGTATATTTATTTATCCTCTACTTCATAAAATATGTATTACTTATTACCAAACCTATTTCTACACATAGCTCAATTAAAGGTTCCCCATTTTCATTTACCCCTGGCACCCCAAATTTACCTACTACCTCCACAACATTTTTGCCCACTTTAGCATTGAAATCCCCAACCATCATTACTCTCACACTTGGTTCAAAACTCCCCACGCATTCACTCAACATTTCCCAAAATCTCTCTCTCTCCTCTACACTTCTCTCTTCTCCAGGTGCATATACGCTTACTGTAACCCACTTTTTACATCCAACCCTTATTTTACTCCACATAATCCTTGAATTAATACATTTGTAGTCCCTCTTTTCCTGCCATAACTTATCCTTCAACATTATTGCTACTCCTTCTTTAGCTCTAATTCTATTTGAAACCCTTGACCTAATCCCATTTATTCCTCTCCACTGAAACTCTCCCACCCCCTTCAGCTTTGTTTCACTTAAAGCCAGGACATCCAGCTTCTCATTCATAACATCCACAATCATCTCTTTCTTATCATTTGCACAACATCCACGCACATCCAGACTTCCCACTCTGACAATTTTCTTCTTCTTATTCTTTTTAGTAATTATTACAGGAAAAGGGTTTACTAGCCTATTGTTCTCGGCTGTTTAGTTGACTTTTACAACACGCATGGCTTACGGAGGAAAGATTCTTATTCCACTTCCATAAGAACATAAGAACATAAGAAAGGAGGAACACTGCAGCAGGCCTGTTGGCCCAAACTAGGCCATGGATATAAAAAGAAAAGTAATAAGACCAAGAACTATTAAGATAAAATCAAAGAAAACTCAGATGAGTGTGTATAAATAAACATGTATATGTATGTGTAGAGTGACCTAAGTGTAAGTAGAAGTAGCAAGACGTACCTGTAATCTTGCATATTTATGAGACAGACAAAAGACACCAGCAATCCTACCATCATGTAAAACAATTACAGGCTTTCGTTTCACACTCACTTGGCAGGACGGTAGTACCCCCGGGTGGTTGCTGTCTACCAACCTACTACCTACAATGTAAATACTATTTACAAACCCTAGCAGAGCAAAAATTAGGGGGTATATCATAACGATCTTCCCCAGCATTTAGTGAGGGGGACAGGCTACCAATATTTGGTCCAGGAAAAGGGTGAACAGTGTCCTGATGTCAAAATTATAATTATTTTATGGGTAAAATCTTATGTTTAGTTACAGTTTTGTGGTTGTAACAAGTGAATATTGTTTTAAGTAATTTCATGAATTTTCTTTCATAGGCAGAATCATTATGAATATTAATACAATTGTAAAAACTCTGAATTAAGGAATTTAGTGAAAATGTTGCTTTTTCAAAAAAATATTTTTGCTCTTCAGAGGTACCCATTGTATGTTATATTCAGTGCAAGTTTGAGTGTTTCAACAAGAGCCTTGATACTGCATTCTGTATTGTATGTTGCAATACAGAGCACCACATTATTATCATAATCATGGGGCAAGCACTAAACCCTTAGGGATTATACAATGCCTATTGGGGGGGGGGGGGGTGGAAGGTATTCAGGCTTAATTCTGGGAACTGGAGCACAGATCCAACTCCCTAAATTAAGAGCCCCTCATCACCATCAAGGAACCTCCCTTGAGGGTGCAAAACAGCACAGTATAAACGGAAAACAAATTAATTTTACTGTTTTCAGTTGCATAGTCTTTGTTTTCTTATCAATATCTTCATTTTTTACTCTCATCATTTAACCCTACTGTGGCGTAAATGCTGGAAACCTGCGCAAGCTACCATACATGAGCAGAGACAAGACAAACATCATACATGTTACAGTAATATTTAACACTAGAAACTGAATACTTACCAACAGCTACAAGAAGCAAATGTTTCAGAACTTTTATTTAAACTGCAAGTCTTACCATGCTTAATAAATGCTCCGATAACTTTATCAAGTCCAGAAGGGTTGGTGCTGGCCCGCACTGAGACTGACGTCCCAGGAACAGCATACCTTAGTGGAAACAATTTCACTTACATTAGTCACTAAAATATCACTGACCACAAGACAATTCAGGCATCATGTATGATAACATATCACTAAAACATTTTAAAATAAAATTCAGAAAACTTACTCAGATAAGAATATATACTCTAAGTTGATCTCTGTATAGTATGATCATGCCCAACGAGTTTTGCTTAAAGTTAGTGGTTTTCTTTTGCACTTAGCAATATTTTACTACATATAAATTAAATTTTGTATACTGCAGAAATGAAATACAGTGGACCCCCGCCTTACGAACGCATTGCGTTACGTTAAATCCGCCATACGAAGCATTTGAACACAAAAATTTTGCCTCGCCTCATGATAAAAAACTTGCCTTACGTGATTCGTCTGGGACGCGTCCCGTGTGGCCTCAGCACCAGTGTTTACACGCCAGCCAGTGCGGTCGCATCTACGCATAAATTCGGTACATTTCACATTATCCCAGTGGTTTTAGTGCTTGTAACTGCAAAGTAAGTCACCAAGGACCCCAAGAAAGCTTCTAGTGCCATCCCTGTGGTAAAAAGGGCGAGAATTAGTATGAAACTGAAAAAAGAAATGTGTGGAAAGTGGGTTGAACTGCAAACCTTTACAGATGAAAATCACCCTGACACAGCTACGGCAAGCCGTGCTGGCAATCTGTACAATGACAATGTTATGGCCCATTTTAAGAAAGTCGTGACAGGTCCAGTGACTCTCAAGCTGGTCCTAATGGCATTAAAAGAAGAAGGGAAGTAACCCCGGAAAAGGACTTGCTACCTCAAGTCCTAATGGAAGGGGATTCCCCTTCTAAACAATAACTTCCACACACTCCCCTCCTCCCATCCCATCAATCATCACCAGATCTTCAATAAAGGTAAGTGTCATGTATTCTATTCTTAGTAGAGTAGTAATTGTGCATGTCTACTTCAGTTTGTGTGTATTAAAATTAATGTTTCATGTAGTAAAAAATTTTTTTTTTCATACTTTGGGGTGTCAGGAACGGATTAATTTGATTTCCATTATTTCTTATGGGGAAAATTAATTCGGCTAACGATAATTTCAGCTTACGATGAGCTCTCAGGAATGGATTAATATCGTAAGGTGGGGGTCCACTGTACATGTAAAGTTGTACAGGTTGGCTATCACTAATCCGGCAATCAGTTATCCGGTTCCACCAGTAATCTGGCACTAATTTTGGCTAGTATAATTTCAAATTTCATCATTATATTGACTCAAATTTTATCATTATACTAAGAAATTGTGCAGATGGTTTGTAAATCCACAGCAGCACAACTGTGGAGGAAAAAGCAGTGATGAAAATGAGGATGTAGCAGAAAAATCTCTCTATTGATAGGTTAATTAAGTGTATTCTAACCTAACCACTCTGTAATCTGGCAAACTCACTAATCTGGCACACTACAGGTCCCAATGATGCCGGATTAGTGATGGCCGACCTGTATTGTATTGTAATTAACCCCTTCAGGGTCCAAGGCCCAAATCTGAAGTGGTGCCCCAGTGTCCAAGAATTTTCAAAAAAGAAATTTGTTAGTTTTTCTTATGAAATGGTAGAGAATCTTTTTGTGAAGGTAATAAAACAAAAAGTACAAAATTTGATGGAAAATTGACGAAATTATGCTCTCGCGAATTTTGATGTGTCAGCGATATTTACGAATTGGCGATTTTGCCGACTTTGACTCCCATTTTAGGCCAATTACATTATTCCAATCAACCAAATTCTTAGCTATTTCACTAGTATTACTTCTATTCTATCGATTAAGCACAAGAAATCGCCAAGCCAACTGTTTCAACTACAAATTAAAGTGATCGGAAATTGTTAATTTGGCCAATTTAACACAAAGTTCAAAATATTCCAATTTCAAAATAGGGCCCAGAATAAACAATGTAGGTACTCCTGGAACTAAACTAACATTTCCTCTGTTCATCAGTTATGTTTTGAGGCTTTACAAATAAATTCCATTTTGATTTTTTATTCACACCAAAAAATAGAAGATTTACTGTTATGCAATACTGTAATAATTGAATAAATATCATCATCATATTTGTGAATGCATATCAGACCCACCAGCTGGTGTGTATTAGACATGTGAGGTGGTTTGTTTACTCTTGAATATCGGCAAAAATTTAACATTTCTGCTACTTTGAGCTCGGTTTCAAGCCATTTCCAGTGCTAAAACCAATCAAAATCATCTCTATTTCTGTAATATGTCTTCCATTCTATCAAATGAGACCAAGAAATTGCAAATACAACTATAAAAAACATACGAAAAAACACTGCAAAGTCGCTGTTTTAATCGAAAAATCATGATTTCAGTTTTTTTCTCTCATTATACACAGTGTGCTGCAGGATCTGTTTTATGTGGTGCACACATACCACATAGATGTATTCTCTCATATCTAGGCCCAAATGTACCACTCACAGTTTATCAGAGTGAGCTGAGCTCATGACGTAGATCTACGGTTTGGACCCTGAACGTAAAGCCATAGATCTACGGGACGGACCCTGAAAGGGTTAAGATGCAGTGGAGACAGTGCTCAGGGTAACTAAGATTTTAAAATTGTGGTCCAAACTGTCCAGCTAGGAGATGGGTTTGTTAAAATTTTTTACTGTACGGTACTAACAAAAAGTTATTGTTATGAACCTCTCGCATTTCTGCATCTCTCGTCACAACCTATCCGCCAAAACACCCAAAAGAATTGTTAGTGATAGTGGAAATATGAAACAAGTGAAAATTTGATAAAGAAAATAACTAGTGATGTTTACAGTACATGTTTCCTAAGTTCATAAAATCTTTAACTGTTTCATATTTCATGACTGATGATACTGAATTTGATTGTGTTTGTACTGCTAGTAAGAGTAATTCAATAACTAGCTTTATTTCAGTCACTGCAGTATCTGATAAAGTTATCCCCATACATGTATTAGATAAGCTCATCCTCCTCTACCTCAATACATGCAAGAGGAATAGTGGAGTCTGGTCATGAAATTGTACAAAGCAGCAAAATGTATGTATACATAACTATGTAGGAATTTTAAAAGATTTTCTGGGTACATCATAAATCTTTAAAATTTTTTCATCTATCAGCTCTGAGCTGCAAATACGCAGAGCTCATAAAAACATGGATGAGAATACAAAAAGTTTAACTGTGTGTATGCCTGTGCCCACAAATTTCTTTACGTATGTGCATTTAATATACATATATATTGTATGTTTGCATGTATTTATGTGCATATATGTGTATTTACATATGTAATTCTTTTTGTATGCATACACATGTAGATTCTCCATGAGGAAGTGAAGAATCCTTTCTCTGTAAATCATGTGTGTTGCAAGATGTGACTAAAATGCCAGGAGCAAAGTGCAAGTATAAATTATTAAATATACAGCTGGAGAGTGTTCCAGGGGTCAACACACACCCCTCCCATGGCCCGGTCCACAACCAGGCCTTACCTGGAGTTTACCTGGAGAGAGTTCCGGGGGTCAACGCCCCAGCGGCCCGGTCTGTGACCAGGCCTCCTGGTGGATCAGAGCCTGATCAACCAGGCTGCTACTGCTGGCTGCACGCAAACCAACGTACGAGCCAGAGCCCGGCTGGTCAGGAACCGACTTTAGGTGCTTGTCCAGTGCCAGATTGAAGACTGCCAGGGGTCTGTTGGTAATCCCCCTTATGTATGCTGGGAGGCAGTTGAACAGTCTCGGGCCCCTGACACTTATTGTATGATCTCTTAACGTGCTAGTGACACCCCTGCTTTTCATTAGGGGGATGTTGCATCGTCTGCCAAGTCTTTTGCTTTCGTAGTGAGTGATTTTCGTGTGCAAGTTCGGTACTAGTCCCTCTAGGATTTTCCAGGTGTATATAATCATGTATCTCTCCCGCCTGCATTCCAGCGAATACAGGTTTAGGAACCTCAAGCGCTCCCAGTAATTGAGGCGTTTTATCTCTGTTATGCGCGCCGTGAAGGTTCTCTGTACATTTTCTAGGTCAGCAATTTCATCTGCCTTGAAAGGTGCTGTTAGTGTGCAGCAATATTCCAGCCTAGATAGAACAAGTGACCTGAAGAGTGTCATCATGGGCTTGGCCTCCCTAGTTTTGAAGGTTCTCATTATCCATCCTGTCATTTTTCTAGCAGATGCGATTGATACAATGTTATGGTCCTTGAAGGTGAGATCCTCCGACATGATCACTCCCAGGTCTTTGACGTTGGTGTTTCGCTCTATTTTGTGGCCAGAATTTGTTTTGTACTCTGATGAAGATTTAATTTCCTCGAGTTTACCACATCTGAGTAATTGAAATTTCTCATCGTTGAACTTCATATTGTTTTCTGCAGCCCACTGAAAGATTTGGTTAATGTCCGCCTGGAGCCTTGCAGTGTCTGCAATGGAGGACACTGTCATGCAGATTCGGGTGTCATCTGCAAAGGAAGACACGGTGCTGTGGCTGACATCCTTGTCTATGTCGGATATGAGGATGAGGAACAAGATGGGAGCGAGTACTGTGCCTTGTGGAACAGAGCTTTTCACCGTAGCTGCCTCGGACTTTACTCTGTTGACGACTACTCTCTGTGTTCTGTTAGTGAGGAAATTATAGATCAATCGACCGACTTTTCCTGTTATTCCTTTAGCATGCATTTTGTGCGCTATTACGCCATGGTCACACTTGTCGAAGGCTTTTGCAAAGTCTGTATATATTACATCTGCATTCTTTTTGTCTTCTAGTGCATCTAGGACCTTGTCATAGTGATCCAATAGTTGAGACAGACAGGAGCGACCTGTTCGAAACCCACGTTGCCCTGGGTTGTGTAACTGATGGGTTTCTAGATGGGTGGTGATCTTGCTTCTTAGGACCCTTTCAAAGATTTTTATGATATGGTATGTTAGTGCTATCAGTCTGTAGTTCTTTGCTGTTGCTTTACTGCCCCCTTTGTGGAGTGGGGCTATGTCTGTTGTTTTTAGTAACTTGTAAAAAGACGAAAAATCTCATGAAAGCATTTCTTTTTTCAGGTCACGCTGCCTAGGTGGGAGACAGCCAATGTTAAAAAAAAAAAAATGTGTAGATGCATGCATATGTGGGTGTGTATAAGTATGTAAGTAAGTTTATTCAGGTATACACAAATACAGTTACATAGAATTATCATACATAGCAGCATATGTGTAGAGAACCTAGGATAACCCAAAAAAGTCAGACAGAGTGACTTATTTCCATTGGGGTCCTTTTACCTTATTATTATAATATAAAGGTTATAATATTTTCTTATTATTCTACAATGAAGATAACATCTTATTATCATACTAAAAAGACTATCTACTACACCAAGGTCATTAAGACTATCTACAATACGAGGGTCATTACTAGGAATAAGGTAAAATTTACACGTATGTTAGCTAAAAAATAGAAAATCATTCCCCTCCCTTTCTGTAGCTACATTCATCAGACACCTTTTGGCACTCTTCTTGAACTGGTTCATGCTATGACCGGCTTTGACATGTGCGGGCAGTCTGTTCCATTCCTTTATTGCTGTACAATAAAAGGTGTTTGACGCCTGGCCAATGACTGTGGGTACTACAAAGTTGTGCTCTCTCCCCCTGGTACTATGATTGCTTTGGTTCCCAACCTTGACAAAATTGACAGCAAGATATTCTGGACATTGTTTGTGAGCAATTTTATAAACATGATTTAGCTTCAGTTGTTTTACTCTGTCTTCAACATTCAGCATATCCAACTGCTGTAATTCATCCTGGCCTACATGTTCTCTTGGTATGCATGTGTATATATGTATGTGTACATATGTGTAGAATGCATGTCTGAATGTATAATATGCATACAGTATTTATGAATGCATATATTTTTTCTACACTTTGATATACATTTGTGCATATGTATGTGTGGCAATGTATGCACGTTCCTTCTTGGTGGTGAACTTAACCAGTGATGAACTAACTGTCCTGCTTGGTGGTGAACCTGACCAGTGATGAACTTACTGTTCCTACTTGGTGGTGAACTTAACCAGTGATGAACTTATGGTTCCCACTTGGTGGTGAACTTAGCCAGTGATGAACTTATGGCTCCCACTTGGTGGTGAACTTAACCAGTGATGAACTTACTGTTCCTGCTTGGTGGTGAACTTAACCAGTGATGAACTTACTGTTCCTGCTTGGTAGTGAACTTAACCAGTGATGAACTTACTGTTCCTACTTGGTGGTGAACTTAACCAGTGATGAACTTACTGTTCCTACTTGGTGGTGAACTTAACCAGTGATGAACTTACTGTTCCTGCTTGGTGGTGAACTTAACCAGTGATGAACTTACTGTTCCTGCTTGGTAGTGAACTTAACCAGTGATGAACTTACTGTTCCTGCTTGGTAGTGAACTTACCAGTGATGAACTTACTGTTCCTACTTGGTAGTGAACTTAACCAGTGATGAACTTACTGTTCCTACTTGGTAGTGAACTTAACCAGTGATGAACTTACTGTTCCTACTTGGTAGTGAACTTAACCAGTGATGAACTTAATGTTCCTACTTGGTAGTGAACTTAACCAGTGATGAACTTACTGTTCCTGCTTGGTGGTGAACTTAACCAGTGATGAACTTACTGTTCCTGCTTGGTAGTGAACTTTACCAGTGATGAACTTACTGTTCCTACTTGGTGGTGAACTTAACCAGTGATGAACTTACTGTTCCTACTTGGTAGTGAACTTAACCAGTGATAAACTTACTGTTCCTACTTGGTAGTGAACTTAACCAGTGATAAACTTACTGTTCCTACTTGGTAGTGAACTTAACTAGTGATGAACTTACTGTTCCTGCTTGGTAGTGAACTTACCAGTGATGAACTTACTGTTCCTGCTTGGTAGTGAACTTACCAGTGATGAACTTACTGTTCCTGCTTGGTGGTGAACTTAACCAGTGATGAACTTACTGTTCCTGCTTGGTAGTGAACTTAACCAGTGATGAACTTACTGTTCCTGCTTGGTGGTGAACTTAACCAGTGATGAACTTACTGTTCCTGCTTGGAACTTAACCAGTGATGAACTTACTTTTCCTGCTTTGTAGTGAACTTAACCAGTAATGAACTTACTGTTCCTGCTTGGTGGTGAACTTAACCAGTTATGAACTTACCGTTCCTGCTTGGTGGTGAACTTTACCAGTGATGAACTTACTGTTCCTGCTTGGTAGTGAACTTTACCAGTGATGAACTTACTGTTCCTGCTTGGTGGTGAACTTAGTGATGAACTTACTGTTCCTGGTAGTGAACTTAACCAGTGATGAACTTACTGTTCCTGCTTGGTGGTGAACTTAACCAGTGATGAACTTACTGTTCCTGCTTGGTAGTGAACTTAACCAGTGATGAACTTACTGTTCCTGCTTGGTGGTGAACTTAACCAGTGATGAACTTACTGTTCCTGCTTGGTGGTGAACTTAACCAGTGATGAACTTACTGTTCCTGCTTGGTGGTGAACTTAACCAGTGATGAACTTACTGTTCCTGCTTGGTGGTGAACTTAACCAGTGATGAACTTACTGTTCCTGCTTGGTAGTGAACTTAACCAGTGATGAACTTACTGTTCCTGCTTGGTGGTGAACTTTACCAGTGATGAACTTACTGTTCCTGCTTGGTGGTGAACTTAACCAGTGATGAACTTACTGTTCCTGCTTGGTGGTGAACTTAACCAGTGATGAACTTACTGTTCCTGCTTGGTGGTGAACTTAACCAGTGATGAACTTACTGTTCCTGCTTGGTAGTGAACTTAACCAGTGATGAACTTACTGTTCCTGCTTGGTAGTGAACTTAACCAGTGATGAACTTACTGTTCCTGCTTGGTAGTGAACTTAACCAGTGATGAACTTACTGTTCCTGCTTGGTGGTGAACTTAACCAGTGATGAACTTACTGTTCCTGCTTGGTAGTGAACTTAACCAGTGATGAACTTACTGTTCCTGCTTGGTAGTGAACTTAACCAGTGATGAACTTACTGTTCCTACTTGGTAGTGAACTTAACCAGTGATGAACTTACTGTTCCTACTTGGTAGTGAACTTAACCAGTGATGAACTTACTGTTCCTACTTGGTAGTGAACTTAACCAGTGATGAACTTACTGTTCATGTTTGGTGGTGAACTTAACCAGTGATGAACTTACTGTTCCTGCTTGGTAGTGAACTTTACCAGTGATGAACTTACTGTTCCTACTTGGTAGTGAACTTAACCAGTGATAAACTTACTGTTCCTACTTGGTAGTGAACTTAACCAGTGATAAACTTACTGTTCCTACTTGGTAGTGAACTTAAACCAGTGAACTTACTGTTCCTGCTTGGTAGTGAACTTAACCAGTGATGAACTTACTGTTCCTGCTTGGTAGTGAACTTAACCAGTGATGAACTTACTGTTCCTACTTGGTGGTGAACTTAACCAGTGATGAACTTACTGTTCCTACTTGGTGGTGAACTTAACCAGTGATGAACTTACTGTTCCTGCTTGGTAGTGAACTGAACTTACTGTTCCTACTTGGTAGTGAACTTAACCAGTGATGAACTTACTGTTCCTGCTTGGTGGTGAACTTAACCAGTGATGAACTTACTGCTCCTGCTTGGTAGTGAACTTCACCAGTGATAAACTTACTGTTCCTACTTGGTAGTGAACTTAACCAGTGATGAACTTACTGTTCCTGCTTGGTGGTGAACTTAACCAGTGATGAACTTACTGTTCCTGCTTGGTGGTGAACTTAACCAGTGATGAACTTACTGTTCCTGCTTGGTAGTGAACTTAACCAGTGATGAACTTACTGTTCATGTTTGGTGGTGAACTTAACCAGTGATGAACTTACTGTTCCTACTTGGTAGTGAACTTAACCAGTGATGAACTTACTGTTCCTGCTTGGTAGTGAACTTAACCAGTGATGAACTTACTGTTCCTACTTGGTAGTGAACTTAACCAGTGATGAACTTACTGTTCATGTTTGGTGGTGAACTTAACCAGTGATGAACTTACTGTTCCTGCTTGGTAGTGAACTTAACCAGTGATGAACTTACTGTTCCTACTTGGTAGTGAACTTAACCAGTGATGAACTTACTGTTCCTACTTGGTAGTGAACTTAACCAGTGATGAACTTACTGTTCCTGCTTGGTGGTGAACTTAACCAGTGATGAACTTACTGTTCCTGCTTGGTGGTGAACTTAACCAGTGATGAACTTACTGTTCCTGCTTGGTAGTGAACTTAACCAGTGATAAACTTACTGTTCCTACTTGGTAGTGAACTTAACCAGTGATGAACTTACTGTTCCTGCTTGGTGGTGAACTTAACCAGTGATGAACTTACTGTTCCTGCTTGGTAGTGAACTTAACCAGTGATGAACTTACTGTTCCTGCTTGGTGGTGAACTTAACCAGTGATGAACTTACTGTTCCTGCTTGGTAGTGAACTTAACCAGTGATGAACTTACTGTTCCTGCTTGGTAGTGAACTTAACCAGTGATAAACTTACTGTTCCTGCTTGGTGGTGAACTTTACCAGTGATGAACTTACTGTTCCTGCTTGGTGGTGAACTTAACCAGTGATGAACTTACTGTTCCTGCTTGGTAGTGAACTTAACCAGTGATAAACTTACTGTTCCTGCTTGGTGGTGAACTTAACCAGTGATGAACTTACTGTTCCTGCTTGGTAGTGAACTTAACCAGTGATAAACTTACTGTTCCTGCTTGGTGGTGAACTTAACGAGAAGATTAACATCTTCTGACATTCCCTGCTGCTGCTGCTGTTGCTGTTCCATGCTGCCTCTACCACCTGTCACAGCTGACCACTCCTGCGACCTGACGACCTGTGGCTGCTGACGACCTGTGGTGCTGCTGACGACCGGTGGTGCTGCTGACGACCTGTGGTGCTGCTGACGACCGGTGGTGCTGCTGACGACCTGTGGTGCTGCTGACGACCTGTGGTGCTGCTGACGACCTGTGGTGCTGCTGACGACCTGTGGTGCTGCTGACGACCTGTGGTGCTGCTGACGACCTGTGGTGCTGCTGACGACCTGTGGTGCCGGCGGTGTGAGGGAGACTCCCGGTAAACACTCACTTTAACACTGTGGTGCTGCGACGACGTGTGTGACGACCTGTGGTGCTGCTGACGACCTGTGGTGCCGGCGGTGTGAGGGAGACTCCCGGTAAACACTCACTTTAACACTATAATTCTCCTCCTCTGCTGCTCTTATTCCCTGGATGATCCTGGGAGATGCCTGCTGGAGCAGCAGGTGAGGTGTTGTAGTGGTAGTGTGTTAAGCAGGAGCAGTAGCAGGTGAAAATAAGATAAGTTCACCTCAGCCGCCACAACACAACCTCATGCTTCCTCAGACAGTCTTAATATAAACAATATATCATAACACTCAAAATCATCACTGTATTTCTCTTCTCTTATCTCTTTATTCGTATTGTATATTAATATTTATCAACGCACTTTACTTTCACTGAAATATTTTACATTTTTTTCTTTCCACCCAGTGTTTATATACATGGCAGAGGTCCAGCAAGACTCCAGGAATCAATAATCATTCTCATACTGGCATGAATTCAAAGTTTATTCTCTATAAGGATTACAATGTTGAATTTACAGAATTTGGTTATTGTGTGGTTTACATGTAGTTAAATAATGATTACAGAGTGTACCACTAGAACGCCTAGCATGGCTAGGCATTTCGGGCAGACTTAGTTTAATTCTTTATTTTAAAATATTACAAATTATGAGGTAAGTTGGTATTATGGCAAAGGGACTAAATACTAGTTTGTGAGTTTAGCAATGTGAATGCTTTTGTTTTGGCACAGTACATAGTTTCAGCATTGGAGTATCATAGGATTCATTATTTTAAGATTGAGATTAATATTTCTGTTTATGGTCAAATGGGTGAGTGAGTGTAAGTGTGAACCACCAGGTGGTATTCGTGTAGTTAGTTGATGGGGTTTATCAGGGAGATAAGATGTTTTCTAATGGTAGTCTTGAAGGTGATGAATGTGTCTGCAGTTCTAGAGTTTTCAGGTAGGGTGTTCCAGATTTTAGGGCCTTTGACAGCCTTCAACAGCCTCCCATCAAGCATTTTTTTTTTTTTTTTTTTTATATTTTATTTATAACATACAATACATTAACAAAAGCATACAATATGAGAGCATCGACAGACAATATAAAATTCATCAATTTCTATACACTGCAATATGCAGTAATATGTCATGCAGCTGATAGGTGAATACTGCCATATACATAATTCATAACTACAAAATATAACTATTCAAGTAATACAAAATAAAGAATCCTCTGACTCCTTCCCAACTGCTAATTTCAATATCCACACACAATAATTATATACCGCAAAAATGCAAGCAGTATAACCCCCTATTTACCCCTAGCTCACCAAAATGTACAGCATTTCACCGTTGTTTATGTAACTTATAAACTAACCATACTAAATTAAACTTAAGAACATATTAAATTGAAAACAATAACAACTCTACAGTAGTGAAAACGCCAGCTGCTGTCCTAATATTATTTATATATACATATGTATATATATACATTAGAAACTGACTTAGTTTACAATGGGAGTCAAATCCTAACTTTATTGCTGTCCCATGCAGCATTCTCAGACTTCTACTTTTATACGTACTACGATAGCCTTCAGCAGAAGGCATTAATTAACAATATTAAATAACTATTAAGAATGCATGAACTCAGCACTCCCATGCACACCCCAATTACACACAATCGTTCTCTCTTGCACTTGTCACTCACCCACGCACATGCACACCAAACCAACATCTTTCGTTTGGTCAAGCCCGTTTGGTACCCCCTCCCCGTTTTTTTATCTAATGCTTTACACAACAATCTAAACCCACTTCCCCCTCACAACTCTAGCAACTCCCCAACAGTTATGGACCTGTAACCCTCAGTGAAAGCTCCCTCCCATCTCCTCCCATAAATTCCTGATTCCTATTCATTGTCCTACAAAAAATCCTCGCTAAAACTCGTTTCCTCGTCTCCCCATTATCCACCCCTCTCATTCCCCTTCCCCACGATATGTACACGAAATCCACCACGATATAAGCTACTCCCGTGCCACATTCTCCCCCACCCCTATATCAAGACTCAGCTCTCAACACTGACACCCCAGTTCCTCCTATCCTCCTGACCACTTTCCCC